>NC_060139.1:345148295-345451326 GCF_021461385.2 Schistocerca piceifrons
ACAGGTGCATCCTACGAAAATGTTTTGAAGAACAAATTCCTTCCTGCACTGCAACAAAAACGTCCGGGAAGGGCTGCGCATGTGCTGTTTCACCAAGACAACGCACCCGCACATCGAGCTAACATTACGCAACAGTTTCTTCGTGATAACAACTTTGAAGTGATTCCTCATGCTCCCTACTCACCTGACCTGGCTCCTAGTGACTTTTGGCTTTTTCCAACGTGGCCGCACATTCACCAGCCATGCTGCTATTGCCTCAGCGATTTTACAGTGGTCAAAACAGACTCCTAAAGAAGCCTTCGCCACTGCCATGGAATCATGGCGTCAGTGTTGTGAAAAATGTGTACGTCTGCAGGGCGATTACGTCAAGAAGTAACGCCAGTTTCATCGATTTTGGGTGAGTAGTTAATTAGAAAAAAAATCAGAGGCCTTAGAACTTGAATTCACCTCGTATAATGTTGGTTGTACACTAGTAATTACTGTAGTACCCATGATGGTTGCTGGTAGATGAAAGTATACTCCTGTCAGTTCCATGATTAATATATCACTAAGCTGTAATTCTACTTTTGTCATTCCTGTAAAAGTCTTGTTTGTATAACAGTTCACTATTACCATTTTTGGCTTGCATACAGAATAAATCCAATGATTTCTGACTCACTGAAAATATGTCCATGGCTTGATAACTACCTTCTTACACTCAGGTGCATTCATATTTCCAAAGAATAGTTGTACTTCATATGATCGTTTATCATTTGTACTGCTCATGCTGACAAATAATAACAATCCATTAATACACTTACCCAGATCTTCTACTGATAGAACTATGCTCATTTTGCAATGTTTAGATACAAGTAATACTTCATTAACCAAATTTATCCATCTGTTAATAAGACCCTATCCAATTGGATATGCATGAATTGTATAACACTCAAATTGTGACTTAAAGTTGGTTATGGGGAATTGTATATTAATTTATGTACATGCTTTATTAGAAGAAACTGTAACTATGGAAACATGATAGTAAAATGCTATACTGCTTTCATTTATGGAAATAAATTACTGCAGACCTGCGGGAATATCCTTTTTTGCTTGCAATAGCCCTTGCAAAAAATTTTCCAGTTCAGTAGTGTAATGCTTAATTGTTTATGCATAGCATGGTGGATAGCCTCTTGAATTTTTTCCAATTCAGTTCCAGCATCACTTACAGCGTTTGTTAATTCCCTCATCTACATCTACATCTACATCCATACTCCACAAGCCAACTGATGGTGTGTGGTGGAGGGTACCAGGAGTACCTCTATCAGGTCTCCCTTCTATTCCAGTCTCGTATTGTTTGTGGAAAGAAGGATTGTCGGTATGCATCTGTGTGGGCTCTAATCTCTCTGGTTTTATCCTCATGGTCTCTTCGCGAGATATATGTAGGAGGGAGCAATATACTGCTTGACTCCTCGGTGAAGGTATGTTCTCGAAACTTCTACAAAAGCCCGTACCGAGCTACTGAGCACCTCTCCTGCAGAGTCTTCCACTGGAGTTTATCTATCATCTCCGTAACACTTTCGTGATTACTAAATGATCCTGTAATGAAGCGCGCTGCTCTGTTGGATCTTCTCTACCTCTTCTATCAACCGTATCTGGTACGGATCCCACACTGCTGAGCAGTATTCAAGCAGTGGGGGAACAAGCGTACTGTAACCTACTTCCTTTGTTTTCAGATTGCACTTCCTTAGGATTCTTCCAATGAATCTCAGTCTGGCATCTGCTTTACCAACGATCAACTTTATATGATCACACCTAATGTGTACTCCCAGATAATTTATGGAATTAACTGCTTCCAGTTGCTGACCTGCTATATTGTAGCTAAATGATAAGGGATCTTTCTTTCTATGTATTCACAGCACATTACACTTGTCTACATTGAGATTCAATTGCCATTCCCTGCACCATGCGTCAATTCGCTGCAGATCCTCCTGCATTTCAGTACAATTTTCCATTGTTACAACCTCTCGATATACCACAGCATCATTCGCAAAAAGCCTCAGTGAACTTCCGATGTCATCCACAAGGTCATTTATGTATATTATGAATAGCAATGGTCCTACGACACTCCCCTGCGGCACACCTGAAATGACTCTTACTTCGGAAGACTTCTCTCCACTGAGAATGACATGCTGCGTTCTGTTATCTAGGAACTCTTCAGTCCAATAACACAATTGGTCTGATAGTCTGTATGCTCTTACTTAGCTCATTAAACATCTGTGGGGAAATGTATCGAACACCATGTGGAAGTTAAGGAACACGGCATCTACCTGGGAACCTGTGTCTGTGGCCCTCTGAGTCTCGTGGATGAATAGCGCAAGCTGAGTTTCACATGATCGTCTTTTTTGAAACCCATGCTGATTCCTACAGAGTAGATTTCTAGTCTCCATAAAAGTCATTATACTGAAACATAATACGTGTTCCAAAATTCTACAACTGATCGACATTAGAGATATAGGTCTATAGTTCTGCACATCTGTTCGATGTCCCTTCTTGAAAATGGGGATAACCTGTGCCCTTTTCCAATCCTTTGGAATGCTACGCTCTTCTAGAGACCTACGGTACGCTGCTGCAAGAAGGGGGGCAAGTTCCTTCATGTACTCTGTGTAAAATTGAACTGGTATCCCATCAGATCCAGCGACCTTTCCTCTTTTGAGTGATTTTAATTGTTTCTCTATCCCTCTGTCATCTGTTTTGATATCTACCATTTTGTCATCTGTGTGACAGTCTAGACAAGGAACTACAGTGCAGTCTTCCTCTGTGAAACAACTTTGGAAAAAGACATTTAGTATTTTGGCCTTCAGTCTGTCATCCTCTGTTTCAGTACCATTTTGGTCACAGAGTGTCTGGACATTTTGTTTTGATCCACCTACCACTTTGACATAAGACCAAAATTTCTTAGGATTTTCTGCCAAGTCAGTACATAGAACTTTACTTTTGAATTCATTGAACGCCTCTCGCATAGCCCTCCTCACACTACATTTCACTTCATGTAATTTTTGTTTGTCTGCAAGGCTTTGGCTATATTTATGTTTGCGGTGATGTTCCCTTTGCTTCCACAGCAGTTTTCTAACTCGGTTGTTGTACCATGGTGGCTCTTTTCCATCTCTTACGATCTTGCTTGGCACATAATTTTGCCTAGCTATACCTACTTTGCTGTCCAATATTTTTAGATGATTCTTTATTGTACCTAAATCCTTAATTACAGAAATCATTGTATCATTAGCATACTGCCGTAATTCTGTTGTTATTTTATACATTGTTTTCATTTTGTTTAACAAGCCTTGCTCCATACCCATAACATGCATCATATGCCAATCTGTTATTGTTTCCATATGTCTTGCTACTTTTTGCACTTAGCCTACAGTACTATTTAAACTTGATATATCATCACTATCTGCTATGCCAAACGTGGTTTTGGGAGGTTTTGCCACCAGGATTCAGCCATCTCCTCTTCCTCCATGCAAGAGTGTATGGAATTGTACTTGTTATTTGCTGCAACTGCTCTTTCAGCTTATCATAGGAGAACTTAGGTTCATAATATCCATTTTGTACATCCCCTGTTATACTGCCCTGTTTTACTTCCTTCCATACTTCTAAGAACATATCTTGCAATCTTCTCACTTTGTTCCTTACCTCCTATATGTCAAATGTCAGTCTCAGCGACCACCTGTGATTCATGAGGAATACATCCAGCTGCTGCACAAACAATTATCCATTCTGTCAAGGATGATTGACAGTTTCTTCTGCTTCAATGATGAGCAAGATCATAACACCAACTGTACACCACGTAAGTGTCATCCTTGCCATAACCTAGAGGAAATTATTTAGATGTACTCCTTTCCTCCTTAGAGAAAAGTGGGAATACAACAAAAATATCTATATTCCTAAGTACATTACATGAAAAAGAAACCCACTATAATCCATGTATCTCTACATCCACAACTGCATATTCCTTGATCTCAACCCATTTGGCCTATTCTGCAGTATTTCTTTATTCTTTTGCTCCTTAATTCTAGTACGTGGCACCTCCACTGGTGCTCAAGGAAAGGAATCTATGGCCCCTTGAAAAGATGTAATTCTACTCATATGGACAACTGACATTTGTACTGGTAATTGTAATTTTACATTTACAGGTGACCTTACTTCAACCACCTGGTAAGGACCCTGACACTTCATCAAAAACTTTTTTTTCTTGCCCCTGGGTTTGCAAGTAATACCCATTTTACCTATCCAATACTGTGGTAAATTCCTCTTACTTAACTCCACACACTCTTGACATTTTTCTCCACCAGAACCTTTCTGTTACTCTTCTATCTGTTGTTCTCTTACCCCCAAGACCTGATGATATATGATCATTTGTTTGCCATGGTACTTCCGTCCACAAAGCTGCTGGAACTTCAACATGCAGCCCACTCTTGGTTGATCTACACAAAACCACATCTTGTGTGACAAAGTGTGGCTGTTTGGAATACACCTGACACTCTTTATCATTTGCTTGTGCTTCTCCAGATCTCTTAGATCAAATCCAGAGACTTGTAATGCCACAATCATCCTGCTAATTCTATCTGCATTCGTGTGTTTAACACCCTATTTGTGAATCACATCATACTGAAATTCACTTAGGTTCAAAGCCCACCTTGTTAGATGACTTGAAGGATCATTTAGTCCTAGTAGCCATTTTAAAGTTGCATGATCAGTCATCACTGTGAACTTCTGCCCATACAGATAACATCTAAAATAAGAAATGCCATTTACTAATGCTAACACTTTTTCAGTGGCAGAATAATTTTGTTCAGTCTTATTAAGCTGGTGTGTCCTTTCCCATCAATAATTTTCCCTAAAACACTTCCCAAAGCTGTACCACTTGCATCACATTATGATATGAATTATCTTGTGAAATCTGGGAAAATCAAAACATGATCTGAAGTTAATATATCTCTTAAATTTTGAAATGCTGTCTGACACTCAGGTGTCCAGCTAAACAAACATCTTTCCACAAAAATTTGCACCACTTCAACAAACCCCTTCATGAATTTTCTATGGCAGTTTTAAAATACAAGGAAATATTGTAATTATTTAACTGTCTGAGGGGCCAGAAAGTCAGGTACTGCTCCGTAAGGTAGTTCTGTCCTTACTCCATGTTGACTAGTTAAATACTCCAGCCGGCCGGTGCAGTCGAGCGGTTCTAGGCACTTCTGTCTGGAACTGCGCGACCGCTATGGTCGCAGGTTCTAATTCTGCCTTGGGCATGGATGCGTATGATGTCCTTAGGTTAGTTAGGTTTAAGTAGTTCTAAGTTCTAGGGGACTGATGAACTCAGATGTTAAGTCCCATAGTGCTCAGAGCCATTTGAGCCATATACTCCAGATAGTTACTTGTGACTGCCTAAAGTGACACTCATCAGTGTTATGTGTAAGTCAAGCCTTTCTCAACCTGTCAAATACCATCTCCAAACACTCTCTTCCAAGCTTTTTGTGAATATAATTATATCATTGAGATACAACCTGCATTTGTTTGGTTTTAAACCTCTGAGGAGTACATCTAATAAACAGTGAATTATAGCTAGTGCATTTTTCAGCCCAAAAGGCAGCCTACTATACTGGTAGTGACCCAGGGTCATGGTAAATGCTGTTTTAGGTCTATCTTCAGGGTGTACCTTGATTTGATGATGTCTACTTCTTAAATCTATGGTTGAGAAGAATTTTCACAGACCCAAATTATGCAATGTATTAGTAATATTAGGGATCAGGTATGTATCTGTTGCTGTTTTTTCAGTTAAGAACCTGTAATTGCAACAAAACCAATATTGCTTTGTTCCATCTGGTGACTTCTTACCCGCTATCATGATACTGACCTCATAATTGCTGATTGACCATTTACTATACTGAAGGCTGTAAATGTGTAGGTACCCAACAATGTTTTCTAAACACTGGCTGATGTTTGCCTGTTAATATTCTATGTGAAATGATTGGTGTAGCAGGTAAAAATCTTTGTGGATTGGAAAAATCCTAGTATCATATTATCACTGATTTCATTAACAGCCTATCTTCATCCTGAAGGTGTTTAACTTTTCTTCACCATGCAGGAATGTCAACAGTTCACTCTGTTCTGCCTTGTACCCTAGAATCCTCAATATATCTTCCTCTTACAGAACATCTAATATGGCTATCAATAATCTATTTGGAAGTCTCACTTCATCTCCCCCAAAATTGTCCAATATTATTGGCACCATAACCTGACCATTAATAACCCTTGTACATATTATACACCTATGTACAAAACAATGTTGATCATCCAACATGTCATAACCTTTTAGTGGTTCTACCAAACCCACTACACCCTGTGGAATATTACTATCTACTAATACCCAGTTTAGTTTTCCTATACTTTCTGGTACTCTGTCACGCTAACAACTTTTAATGCACTTAAACACAGTTTATTTGATACCACCTTTGCAATGGTAGCATCTTGTGATGTAGAAATATTTGCAACTGTTGTACCCAATGGAAATAACTTACCATTGAGTTCAAGCATCCCTTGCCAAAGGTTGATTGTAGCATGATGCCTAACCAGAAAATCTAGCCCAAGTATTGCAGTGACACCTTATTCCACAGTTGGAAACATTTCCACTTGCTCATTAACCCTTGCATTTTCTATTTTAAACCTGAGCTGTGTTGCCCCAACTGAATCAACTGTATTGCCTCATATGCATACGAACTATATCATGGCCCTTGTTGTCTGCTCTTATCCAAGGTCCAGATTGACAACCAATATGTGTGCCCTGTATCTATCAAAACTTCATACTGTTTCCCTTCCAAACAAGCCACCAACGAACAATCCATCTCTGCATGCAAATTGAATGTGCTTCTATTTAATGGGAATACTTCTCCATGTGAGGAAGATCCCCATTGTCATTTAACTATTTCTTTTTCCCATTATAGTTACTGTGTTTCTTTGACCTACATTCGTGTGCCTTATGACCAGTCTGTTGACAGTTAAAACATTGTCGTTGGTGATACTGTTCTTTAAAATGACACTTTCTTCCACAGCAGTAACATTCTTTGTTCAACATAAACATATTCTGATCATTATGAGACTTAGTAGCACTCTCTATCTCTTGTAGATAATTGGCTACCTGCAGTGTTGCTGCTACATCTTGCGGATTTTCCATTCTCACTCTGCAAGAAAATTCCGGAGAAATCCCCCTTAGCCTCACATTCAGCACCCTGTCATCAGTCTCCCTCAATAAAACTGCATCAGCATCCGGTTTGTTAGTCAACTCACAAGTTTCAGCATTCAACTTGCATATCCTGCCCGAAATTGCTTCCACAGTTTCATTTAGCAACTGTCTCACATTACTTAATTTTTCTCAAAAGAAAGAAGCACTATTTTGTTTTCTGTACCATTGCTTTAAGCCATTTGCCAGCTCTGTAAATGTGGTTGCTTTACTCCAAACCTCATGGTACATGATGTACGCCTTAGCCTCACCTGACTAGTGCAATTTGACCATCTGAAATGATGTTTGTTCAGAACAGTTGCACAAGCTGGCTGTGAATAACTTGTCCTGAATAAAAATAGGGACATCATTCAATGTTTTGCCAGAAAAAAGGAAATAAGACTAGCTGCTACAGCATCTATGGATGGGGAACATACTGTCAGTATTGATTTAACTTCACTTGGTTCTGACTGTGAAGGATCTTCCATTTGAATACATAACTGCTGTTCCATTAGCTCATTCCATTTTTTTAATAGTTCAACCTGTTCTGTGAGAGCTGATACCATGTCTGCTGTAACAGCTGCTCACATTTGTGGCATATTTGTGCAGTTTACTTTTCTATCACAGTAATCCTTACACACCTACACAATATACACTACAATGTCTATCAAAATTTACTTATTACTTCATCTCATCAACACCAAATGACACTTAAAAAGCTCTCTTCTGCATGGCCATTCTGTAAGTGAAATATGTTACAGGAATAAACCTATCACAAGGCGCTCTGTGCCTATACAGATTACAAATTTTACAATCTACCAACACAAAATACACTTTATTTCAATTCCCCTTAAATTCAGTTACTAGGTTTTGCACAAGTGCCTCTGAACTCGCTGTGCCTTATTCTGAACATGATGAGCGTCAAAACATACCTGTGTGAGAAACAAAGCTTTCAACGATTGTTGTAACTGCTGACATGGCTCTGTATGAAATGCTTTGCACAGCCTTCTCGTGTAGATGCTGCTAGTGTCAGAAGCGCGACCACTTCCTGACACCCATTTTGCAACAGGTGACTAATGGAATGTCATGAGTAGAGTTGGTTCTGTGTTAGGAGGCACTCTCTCAGTTTGCTCCTTGCCAGTTTTCCTTGGAAGGACGATAGTGACCTGTGGTCACCAGTAGGCACAGTGAAAGAAGATTCAGAATTAGATATTTATTTCCTCGAAAATACAGGAAGCATCTTGATTCATGATTGACATCATCTGTCAGTGCCCACTGAGGAATCACACCATAAGCGGCCTTCAGCCTGCTCAAGGCAGCTCATATTGTACACTTCATTCCAGCCTACTGCTCACTGGTGGTTTGCCACTTGCGACAGCACTGACACTGACTGTACTGTGACACCGCAGCAGTGAGTGACAGCGGCTTATGTACTGAACTTACAAATGCCAACCTCGGAGGTGCTCTGTCTCCTTCCACTCACCACCTTTCTTTGTCACCCATTGTACCAGAATGCTGGCTGCTGTATAACGATGAGGTTAAAAAATATTGGCCTACCATCAAGATAGACCCTATTCAGTCCTCCAGAATGTCAGGAATGCTGGCGTTGTAGTGTTTTGAGAATTTTGGCATAAATTCTAGAACCACTCAGCCTTCTACCATCTCGAACATACAATATTTTAGACATGAGAGTGGGATGATATAATCCTACCTACAATGTGTCGAATGTTTGTGTGTGCAGGTTTAAAGTTTGTTGTGAGAAGATTGTAGACATGGTGGTCTATGACTTACATGAAACACACACCACACCTTTCAGACAACCCTCACAAACAAGTGTGACTGATTCTTCACCACTTGCCATTTCCATAGGGTTGCTAAGATTTCCTTTGGGGACCTCAAGGGTGAAGGTGGGAATGTCCGTTCTGTAGGAGACAATTTAATGCCAAACCTCTTCCAACATCTCGCACAAGTACCTGCAAGGTAGGGTTCCTGGGGAAGGGGGGCGGGAAGGGTTTCCTGTCTTTTGGGCTATCTTCTTTCTCTTCTTCGATATTAGCAACCATTTCTATTTATTTGCTTTCTTACTTCTCATTTGAGGGCCTATCTATTTTTTTCCCTCTTTCCATATTCACAAACTTCTATCACAGAAGTCCCTCCTGGTTTTTGTGGTTTCCAATAACCTACATCTTATCTTCAGATAAGAAGGCTGAAGAATCATACTACATGAACACACATCCACATACACACAAAATTACATTTATTCACAAACATTAAAATTATAGACTAGAAACCTGTTGTGATGTGAGGTATTGTAGGGGAAAAAATATGTGTAAATAAGAAAACTTATACATACAGGTATATAAACAATATGATGGTTCTACATCGCCTGTTTATATAAAAATATATATAAAAACTATGACAATTCCATATAGCATGTACATATATATAAGAACTATGAACTATGATGATTCTACATTGAGTGTACATAAGAAGGAGACATGAGTTATGAAAGAGAACGCAAGCAAGATTGGAGTTAATCGTGATGCTTATTTAAGAAAAGTCTGTATAATAAATACTCTGAAAATTGATGAATAGTAGGACAGTAGGACTTGAATTATAGGTAGACATAGTATCTACCAAGAGCACAGAAGTTGAGAAGTAGAGGAGGACTCTAGGGATTAAATGATTTATTAAGAAGTGAATGCGAAGTGTAGAGTAGATTTGTAGCTTTACCAGAAAATACTTAGTTATAGTGTACATAGAAACATATACTAGGGTAGTGAACCATGAGGCCTAGTCAGTCAGGATAAGGGGGGTGTACCCGGCATTTACTAAGTATAAAGGACAGGCGTACCTATGTGAAGATAGGATGACCTGTGGCCTTAAAAATGGGAATGTTTTATAAATGGAAAGAGGAAGTGCTCTCATAAGGTCAACCCACAAGCAAAGTATAGGTACTGAGCCTAGGGCAAAGGGACAGTATTGTGACAGAAGTCACACATTTTATAGGAATTCTATACAAAACTAGCATTATTATGTTTCATATAAATAAATGAGTGTCAAAAGAACTCTTTCATTTTGCCTAGAGATCCTCCAAACTACAGGCTATAAGCTAGTACAAAGAATGATAACAGAAAATAGAATACTCAAATGTCATGAACACCTGAAGTTTACAATTGGAAATAAAGAAAAAGTCTCACGATCCCTAAATACTAGTGAAGCTTACTAAATCATGAACAAATGCTCTTGTCTAAACAAAGTAGAGTAAGAAAACGGTAGAAAGACTGTAAGCAGAAGCCTGTTTAAGAGAGTACAAAGAATTGTAACTGAAAAAAATGTATGTAAATATGTAGAAGAAAAGTATATGGTTATGAAATGCAAAATGTTATCATGTGAGATATTATGTACAGGGTTATTACAAATGATTGAAGCGATTTCACAGCTCTACAATAACTTTATTATTTGAGATATTTTCACAATGCTTTGCACACACATACAAAAACTCAACAAGTTTTTTTAGGCATTCACAAATGTTCAATATGTGCCCCTTTAGTGATTCGGCAGACATCAAGCCGATAATAAAGTTCCTCCCACACTCGGCGCAGCATGTCTCCATAAATGAGTTCGAAAGCATCACTGATGCGAGCTCGCAGTTCTGGCACGTTTCTTGGTAGAGGAGGTTTAAACACTGAATCTTTCACATAACCCCACAGAAAGAAATCGCATGGGGTTAAGTCGGGAGAGCGTAGAGGCCATGACATGAATTGCTGATCATGATCTCCACCACGACCAATCCATCGGTTTTCCAATCTCCTGTTTAAGAAATGCCGAACATCATGATGGAAGTGTGGTGGAGTACCATCCTGTTGAAAGATGAAGTCGGTGCTGTCGATCTCCAGTTGTGGCATGAGCCAAATTTACAGCATGTCCAGATACACGTGTCCTGTAACGTTTTTTTTGCAGAAGAAAAAGGGGCCGCGAACTTTAAACCGTGAGATTGCACAAAACACGTTAACTTTTGGTGAATTGCGAATTTGCTGCACGAATGCGTGAGGATTCTCTACCGCCCAGATTCGCACATTGTGTCAGTTCACTTTACCATTAAGAAAAATGTTGCTTCATCACTGAAAACAAGTTTCGCACTGAACGCATCCTCTTCCATGAGCTGTTGCAACCGCACCGAAAATTCAAAGTGTTTGACTTTGTCATCGGGTGTCAGGGCTTGTAGCAATTGTAAACGGTAAGACTTCTGCTTTAGCCTTTTCCGTAAGATTTTCCAAACCGTCGGCTGTGGTACGTTTAGCTTCCTGCTTGCTTTATTCATCGACTTCCGCGGGCTACGCATGAAACTTGCCCGCATGTGTTAAACCATTTCTTCGTTCACTGCAGGCCGACCCATTGATTTCCCCTTACAGAGGCATCCAGAAGCTTTAAACTGCGCATACCATCGCCGAATGGAGTTAGCAGTTGGTGGATCTTTGTTGAACTTCGTCCTGAAGTGTCGTTGCACTGTTATGACTGACTGTTGTGAGTGCATTTCAAGCACGACATACGCTTTCTCGGCTCCTGTCGCCATTTTGTCTCACTGCGCTCTCGAGCGCTCTGGCGGCAGAAACCTAAAGTGCGGCTTCAGCTGAACAAAACTTTATGAGTTTTTCTACGAATCTGTAGTGTGTCGTGACCATATGTCAATGAATGGAGCTACAGTGAATTTATGAAATCGCTTCAATCATTTGTAATAGCCCTGTACATAATGATTATGTATAAAATGTCACGTGTTTGATCTGAGGTGGCGGATATGTAGTGTTCTAGAACCACTTGGCCGTCTACCATCTTGAACACATGATATTTTAGATGTGAGAATGGGACGATAGTATCCTACCTACTGCTTGTCGCATGTTTGTGTGTGCAGGTTTGAAGTTTGTTGTGAGAAGACTGTAGACACGGAAGTCAAACGGCACCAACAAGTACTTGTCAGTCGATCCATGGAATTCATAGTGAAAGAGCAAAGAAGAACTATGGGACTTCTAGGTTATTCTGTGTTAATCGTATCAGTGACCATTCAGTAACATGAACACTTGAGATTCGGAATTCTGGAAAAACTTTTATCTTGGATTTGCTGGAGGCAAGACATATTTTACAATTTGTTTGTAATAGAGTTATGGTTGTTAAGCCAACTCTTTTCTAAAATGTACTTAAAATTGTTTTCTAATGTGAGACGATACAAGTGAGTTACAAGAAGTCAAATGTTTATATGCAAATTGTGAATTTTGTTCTTTAGGAAGCGGTGATG
The DNA here is from genome assembly GCF_021461385.2 of Schistocerca piceifrons. Taxonomy (NCBI): domain Eukaryota; kingdom Metazoa; phylum Arthropoda; class Insecta; order Orthoptera; family Acrididae; genus Schistocerca; species Schistocerca piceifrons. The sequence continues at coordinate 345,160,844 of NC_060139.1, forward strand.
AATGGTTGCTCTGATGAGCACTGTCACATATAGCCAAGATTAGATTAGTGGGTAAAGCGAAAACATATGCAAGGTTTTCTGAGGCCTTAAGGAAGGCAGGACAGTTTAAGCAGTTAAAGGAAGGCCTTTTACAAAGGCACAAAAAACAGAATAGCGCTCGGTACTTTAAAGAGAGGTTAAGTAAAAGGTCAAAGAGACAGGGGGAGACGATGGAGAAATTTGTGGACAGGATAGGGGAAATTAATGAGTATACTTACGAGTTGGGTCAGAGCGATGAAGCAAATAGTGTTCTGTTGCAGGAGGCTGAGCAAAGGGCACTTGATGTATTTTTGAGAGGGTTACTGGCGCATATGTCACGGAAAGTGTGTGAAGGGACTCCGAAATTTTTGTATTCGGGCATTCAGCTGGCAATCCAATGTGAGGAAATAGACGTGGCAACAGGGGTACGTGAGAGGCAAACATTGTTTACAGCAGGTGTGATCGTAGAGGACATGTGCAGAGGCAATGTACCTAGTCACCGAGGAATAAAGGAAGGGGTGGAAATCGGCAGCAGGAAGGATGGAGAAGTGGAGATAGGAGAGGTGGACAAGAGTTAAACGGCAGAGGGGGCCCAAGACCACCTAAGGGAGCTCCCCTTTAATATCAGTGCTACAACTACATATGCAGAGGTGGAATGTTCAGTCGTAGGATACACATGAACTAAAAAGTTTGAGGTTTTGTTGGACACAGGGGTGCAAGTGTCAGTGGCTACTAGGAATATAATGGGACGAAGGATGCTAGACCCATCATTTTATAGGTTGCGTGGAGTGGGTGATAAGGAGGTCACGCCTTTGGGGTCGGTGACAGTTGGCTTTCGAATAGAGAAAGTCTGATTTAATGCATACATGGAGATAGCACCATGGGTACGCGAGGACTACGACATGATCCTAGGAGTTGACTTCTTGCGTCAACATAATGCCAAAATTGACCTTGGACAACGAACTGTGGAACTTGGTGGAATGTTATTTCAACTAGGGGAAACTGTTGTGAATGCAGAGCTGTCGCGAGGGCATTCAACGTAATGAACAAACCAATTAAACCGCGTACATTAGCATTAAGGCTTAATTCGCATGAGTGTGTGTCTAGTGCCACCGGGAAGTCACTTTGGGTAAGTGTCGAGTCAAATCTACCTGTGGGTACAGTATGTGTTATTGAACCATTGGAAGGTAATGAATTTTTTGATACATTGGATTGTTTTGTGAAACGTAGTGTTGTACGCGTACAGGAGGGGAACGACGGGCCAGTAGTTCCCATGAACGTGGATAATTTTAGCGCTGCAGACGCGAATTTGAGGAAAGGAGTTTTAGAAGCAAATTTGGATGTGCCAGATGACGAAGACTAGTGTTCGAGAGGTAGGCGAAGCGATCAACTACTAACTGCCGATATAGCTGCATTGCGTGACAAAATTAAGCATTTGAAAGGAGAAGAAAGAGAGCGTATGGAAGAATTATTGTGGGAATTTAAGAATTTGTTTTTTCCACAAAGGCCGTTACCAGCAACTCCATTAGTACAACATAGGATACCAACAAGGAATGAAGCACCGGTTTACCGTAAACCATACAGAATACCGAGGTATTTGCAGCCGATTGTGGAGGATTTCATTGATCAGCAGCTTGCAGACGGTATTATAGAGCATAGTAATAGTTGCTGGGGAGTGGGCATTGTCGTTGTGCCAAAAAAATCTGCGGATGGAACTAAGAAATATGGTTCTGCTGTGACTACCGATACCTCAATAATAAGACAGTAACGGACGCATACTCCATTTCAAACATATCGGAGACTTTGGATCACTTAGGACAGTGCCAGTACTTTTCTATGATGGATTTGACAAGTGGTTATCATCAGTTAGAGGTGGCTCCAGAGGATCGTCCAAAAACTGCTTTCTCTACTCCTGGAGGCCATTACCAGTACATTAGAATGCCATTCGGTTTGAAAAACGCTCTGGCAACGTTTCAGAGGTTGCTAGACAGTGTCTTGAGGGGTTTGAAACCACGGCAGTGTCTGGCCTATTTGGATGATATTATAATGTTTTCAAGTAGTATGGAGCAGCATAGACAGCGATTAAGGGAAGTCTTTATGAGTTTAAGAGCAGCTCGTTTGACGCTGAGCCTGGAGAAGTGTCGTTTTGCATTAGAAGAAATAAAATATTTGGGTCATATTATCAGTAAGGACGGAGTATGAACAGATCCGAGGTTGGTACAGGCTGTAAGGGATTTTCGGGAACCGAAAACAGTTAAGGAAGTGCAGTCATTCATCGGAATTTGCAATTTCTATCGAAAGTTCGTGAAGGATTTTGCAGATTTAGCACAGCCGTTGACGCCATTGTTACGGAAGGGTGTGAGATTTGAGTGAACAGAAGAGGGTCAGAAAGCGTTTGACAAACTGAAAGAAGTGTTAACATCAAGTCCGGTTCTTGTGTTCCCAGATTTTGAAAAGGAGTGTATACTAGCATGCGATACATCGAATTAAGCATTAGGGTGTGTTCTTAGCCAGGAAATTGATGGGAAAGAACATCCTGTAGCCTATGCGACCAGGCAGTTGAATGCAGCAGAGATGAATTACTGAACAACTGAAAGGGAAATGCTTAGCGTAATGTATGGAATCACATATTTTAAATGTTATTTATATGGGAGAAGATTTCGGGTAGTGACAGATCATGCTCCATGGGGTTGAAGGATCCGTCTACTAGACTCGCTAGATGGGCTGTGAGGCTTAGTGAATTCGTCTACGAGGTGGTGTACAAGCCTGGGAAGAAGCATGGTAATGCGGATGCACTAAGTAGGAAGGTGGCAAAAGTAGAAGTCATAGGTTATGACCTAGCTGTATGGCAAGAAATACAGGTCGCGGACAACGATTGTAAACTGTATCGGACACAGCCACAATTTAATATGTACAACGGTCTTCTGTGCATGGAAACGAAGTTAGGGCCAAGGGCAGTAGTGCCAGCGAAGTTGAGGGACGAGGTTTTAAAGGAAGCACATGATCACGTGTTATCTGGTCATGGAAGGTGTAGAGCGAGGAATAGGAGAGTGGCGGGGAGGTATTGGTGGAGAGGTAGGGAAGTAGATGTGGACCAGTATGTCAAGAATTGTATACCATGTGCGGAGAGAGCAGGTTTGAGCCGGAAACAGATACAGCTACGAGTACAACGATTGCCGGAAGCGACATGTCCATTCTCTATGCTGGGGGTCGAAGTCTTAAGAGCTTTCAGGCGAACACCATCGGGTAACAGATTCGTTCTGACAGTAATAGACCATTTTTCGAGGTATGTGGAGATGGTGGCTATGCCAAATCAACAGGCAGCAATGGTCACGCAAGCGTTTGTAAACAACTGGATTTTGAAGTTTGGTGTACCGGAGACAGTAATTCTTGACCAAGGGACCAACTTCATGTCGGATATAATGAAGGAACTGTGTGAATTGTTGAACATAAAGAAGTTGAGGACGAGCGCGTTGCATCCACACGCCAACGGAAGGACAGAACGGGTACACAGAACAATCGGGAAGATGCTGAGTTTTTATGTGCATTCTGATCACCATTAGTGGGACGAGTATCTGAAGCACATTGTATGTGCATGCAATGCAAAAGTCCATACAAATACCGGTTTATCTCCATATGAGGTAGTGTACGGGCGAAAAATGCCGTCACCGTTTGATTTGGTGAGGCTACAGAAAGGAAAGACCGATGAATCTGCACGTCAATTTGCAAGGTTGGTATGGAACGCATGGGAAATGCGGATTGAAGTAAGGAGGCTTGAGGAAGTGTTCGAAGAGCTTAGTCAATGTGCAGAGTGAGGCAACGGATAATTCTGTCCAGCCCCTATATGCAGAAAGGGAAAACTATGAAGTTCCTCACGAGGTATCAAGGGCCATACCAAATTGTTGAAACCACATCCCCCGTTAATGTTAAGCTTCAGCTGCCAACTAGAACAATGGTAGTACACATTGGGTGGTTACGGCCATTTAAGAGTTGTCCAGATGTGATTCCAGGCGTGTCACAGGAGGGAAAGAGGAAGAAAGAGAGAGTGAAGAGAGGTGATAAGCACAGAGAAAACCAGGAAGATAGAGTACAGCATGAAGTACCGTATGCTTTGCGAGCCAGAAAGTAGTAGAGGATTTGTAGTTTTTTTTTTGTTTTTTTTTTGTTTTCGTGTCATGTATCATTGGGTTTGTGTAGAGTAATTAGGCATTGCATTTTCATATGTTGTATGTATTTTCGAATGTAGCCTGCCACAGACAGCAGTCCTTTTGAAGACGGAGGAAGGGTGGTGGCGATTGATCCCTGTCCTCAGATCACTGAAAGAAGGAGCGTTGGCGGTGATAATCTCTTTATCATTGGGGTGGACGCCTTACGGGTGCAGGAAGTTGTGGTGGTGTCGAGTCACCAGTGGGCGCTAAGGTTGGTATGGAACGCATGGGAAATGCGGATTGAAGTAAGGAGGCTTGAGGAAGTGTTCGAAGAGCTTAGTCAATGTGCAGAGGGTAAGGGAATGCTGAAGGAAGTTGCAGGGTAGAGTAAGAAATTGCATGAGGCTTATAAGACGCTACGGAAGCAGGTAGGTCGGATGGACGAAGTGGTGCCACGGGTAAGACGGAAACGAGGATGGCTGAACGCAGGGGGAAAATTTTAAAGACAGTTTTTGGAACCGCAGACGAAAGCGATATAAAAGAACTGAACAAAACGGTGGAAGCGGTGAGGCAACTTGCAGAGGAGAGTTAGGCCAACGGAAGCTTGGCATGCAACTCATATAGGGACATTGGAACGGGAAGTCCTGAATAACACACAGTTGCTCCGCGCATTAGCAGGGCAGGTAGTGGAATACGCTAAGGCGACGGAAGACTTAATAAACCGTAACCTGGGAACCCTACAGGGGCATCTAGAAGTATTAGATATCAAGGTGGTGTTAATCAGAATTTTCCAAGGAGTAGCTGACAGTGTGTGGGATGTGCAGGGAGTAATAACGAATCTGCAAGAAGCGCTGCATCACGCATTGCAAGGTCAGATAAGTACAGATTTTTTACCGCCGGACCAATATTTACGCGGGTTGCGCAAGGCGCAGAAGGAATTACCATCAGGGTTATATTTAATAATGGAGCCCAGCGAGCAAAATTTGCCGTTTTTCCACCATGTTGCAACAGTAAGGGTAACAACCGACGGCGCACGAGTGTATATTTTGGTCCAATTCCCGGTTATGGGGAAGAACACGAGGTTTCAGTGTTACACGGTCCACCCATATCCAGTGAAGTGGGGAACGTTGAGCAACTTTGTGGAAGTGAAAACTAAAGAGGTATTGCTGATCTCGGCAACTAGAAACCAGTACGCCGAGATGGCAAGGTAGGAATTACGAAGCTGCCATAGAGGGATGGTAACGGTATGTCCAGCCAGGGTGGTAATTACCAATCCAGACACAAGCACGGTGCAGTTATTTTTAGCCAGGGGAAAGGAATGGACTGTCCAGGGGACATTGTGGAGCCAAAATTGATATTTCAACGGGTAGGGATGCATTGGATCTTCTCCAGCTACGAGAATTTGGTAGTAGTAGCAAATTGTTTTGAGTGGGGAGTATTTGCAGAAGCGAAACGTATAGAGCTCGAGGGGAGCGGAATTTTAATCAATGGTACTAAGTGTAACATAATAGGACCAACCTTCCACCTACCAGCATCAATTTCAGGAGTCATGCAATTGAATGTCACACAGCCACAGCTGTACTGGCCAGAAGCCACTTTAGAGTTTTTGCCAAGGCAGAATCTGACCTTGTTAAATCAAACTCTGGAGCCAGGTCTTTTGAGATCCGTAAACTAGTTGCTTTTAAAGCAAGAGGGGCCCATAACAGCCGAACAGCTTCTGCAATATGTCGCTCAGTATAGGGAAAGGCAATGGCAAATAACGATAATTTTTAGCACCTCTGTGCCAAATGTCTTCAAAGTCTTAATTCTGTTATGTGTTTTTTTTTTTCCTTACTGATCAGGCGGAGAGCTAATTCCAAGAGGGAACCAAGGATAGTCCAAGTCCCAATGGATTGAATACCGAGGGCGTGAGACGAGTAGGTAAGGGGTTGATCGAGCAGTGGTCGTCCAGTAAGGAATTTTTACGTTCTGTTTCATGTCATGGTTTTAAGGGGCACCAGACCACATTTAAGTTTTCTAATAGTAAGGCAATATGCCGTAGGTGCCGACCCAAACAAGTTAAGAGCTAGTTAAGGATTGACCTGGGGACCAGGTCTTTCCGAAGAGGGGAATAATGTAGCGGCACCACCGTTTAGGATAGGGGAAAGTTAGTTTTGTGCAAAATTCTGAGCACAAGTTACAGCCAGGTGCAGGCCGGATTGCAGTGAGTTATACCAACAGTTGCGAAGTAGAATAGAGGCTACAGGGCTGTCAAATTGCTGAAAGAGTATACGTAGTGGTTTTGCATGTCGCAAATCATAGGCAGATGGGGCCCACTGACCAACCTAGCGTTTTATGAGTACGTGGGGTGAAGCAGCACTTATGACAAAACAGAGGTGCACAGCCGCGTATAAATAGGTGCAGGTTTCTAACGAGATTCATTCAAGTGTGGCAGCTCTCCTGGACGGTGGGGCGTGTCACACCACCAGCTACATGTAGCAGCAGATGGGGCGCCAGCAGTCCAGTCCACGGCAGGTCGGTGGTTCGGCCCTCTGAGGCCAACGTGGGGTCTGAAGCCAACCAGCAGTGCGCCACTCCATGGCTCGCTACTGCGGGCAGTCGTCCTGGCTTCCAACACATGCCAGAGGCATCATGAGGTGAGGGCCAAAGATTCAGACTCTGGATCGTGGGCGCTTGTTGTCGCCACGATCTTAACCACGCCGGCAAGAAGTACGCAGCTGGCTGCCTGCGGCTCACACCGAGCCGCGCTGAGTCAGCAGCGACGCAGACCACTGAGTCAACTGCCAGCAGCCTGACGACGCCGCAACTCCACTGCCGTACAAGGCCGACACACAGCAGTGCGTGCATGGGTTGCTGAGGCAGCATTCTGCGCCAAGCCGTTTTGCAGACAGCAAAGTGGTGTCCTCAGCATTGCGGACCCATTGACACAGATCGAGAGGAACAGGGGCACTGTATTTGGAAACAAGAAAACACTTGGAAAGCTTGGACGAGTCTTAATACGGTGCCTTCTACCTATATTTGGTGTTGCTTTTACATTCGGTGCCAGAACTTGCCACTACAGTTCTCTTGCATGAATCTGTGACAATAGTTTGCGAAACCTAGAGACAATTGTTGTTCTTTTACATTTTGAATGGAAACACACACAATGCTGGTGTAATATTCTACAATATTTATTATTTATTTCACAAATAGGTTTCCAGCTGTTACGCCATCATCATATATGGGTGTAGGAAAGTCGTGAGCTGCTTGCAAGAGGCGTGGATCAGGTTTGACATCCACAGATTTTATTATGTTGCTCAGATATAGCACCTGAGACTGCAAATGAACAGTTCTCTAGTTTTAGGTCGAAATTAGTGCTTTGTAAATGCAACAGCGTGCTTCTAAATCATTCTGTGTGTTTCTTCTTTGACCCTGAGAAGACAATGAAGCTGTCAAAGTACACCAGACGGATGAGGGATTTTAGGCCAAGCAACAGTAAATCTATAACTACTGAAAAGTAGCAGCTGCATTTCCTAGCCTGAATGACATTCTGAGGAATTCACATAGCCCAGAAGCGACAACAAATGCCTTCTTGGGTATATCCTGGGAAACTAAGGACATCTGATGGTAACCCAACCATAAATGTAGCTAGCAAAATATTTGCTGTTTCCCAAGTGGTTAAGTGTTTTATTGTTGTGCACAAATGAGTATGTGTTTGATGTTGTTAACACAATTTACTATTTTCATTTCAACACAAAGGCGGTAAGTTAGCCTCCACTGATGCTCTTTTCTTGGCACTATAACAGTGGGTGGTGCCTACAGGCTAGAGAAAGGCCAAATTATTCCCACATCTAACTGCTGTGTTGGATGCTTTCCTCTATGGCTCACTGTAGATGCTACGGTGTGTGATCAGGTTTCTGAGGTATCGACTGTGCATGTCCATACGGAATTTCATGCTGTATTAGGACTGGGGCTGGTACAGGCTGTCTTTCCTCGAACAGCCAAGCAAATTCCTCTGATACCACATACAACAGTTTCCCGGCTGACTGACAAATTCATTTACTTCCCTCTCGGTTGGATTTGTAAATGTTGTGTGACTGTGTACACTTACAAGTTCAACAACAATTTTATATGCTTCACGGACTGACTTCCATGTCTGCTAACACAATTGTGAGTCCTTGAATAGCCTGAAATTCTATTTCTTGTACAACGATCAGTTTCTTCAATGTGGAATTGTTACTTATTGTATTCCAAAATTATCTAAGCACATTGTAGCACATGTTCCTCCATTAATGCTTTCGGCTCATCAAATGCCTCTTTTTGCGTGCACTTGGAGGCAATGTAGCACTTAATTTCTGATTATCCGATAGACAGGGAAGATAGTTCATGTAGGCTCTTTGATCTCAATTGGTATCCAGATAATTTCCCCATACCGTCACGAATAATTTTAGAGGTGTACTCTTTCAATATTAAGATGCGCTGTGTGCCGATATTTGACAAATATGCTAACTGTGAGTTTTGGATATGTTTTTATATCTGTGTGTTAAATGAAATTTAATTTTAAAGTTTGTAAGGTACCTTTCTACCATTACGATTCTGTAAGTTTTTATTTGGAAGTGATGTTGTTTGCTACTGTTATTGGTTCAGAATTTATTACCCGATTAATCAAAGGAACAGTTATTTAACCAGCCTTTCTATGAAGTGTTTTAAGACTTGTTCTTCAGTGAACTATTATTAATAAATTACGGAATGCTGCCGTCATCAGATTGGTGATCTGAATCACTGAATTGGACAGTTTGCTCTCGAAAGTCCATAACTCCCAGAAAGTGGTGCAGGAAATCATTCCCAAGTACCTGCAGATCAAAATTATATTTTACTTCACTGATCTCCATCCAAACATATCATGTTCCCAATGGGCTAACACCAGTAGTTTGTGTACAGATGCCTGCTGCCTCACTAACATGACAGTGAAGCAGCTTCAATGTCTGCTTATCGCCAGGGCCTCACCTGAGTGCCCCAGTCTACTAAGGTTTATCCCAGTTTTTCTTTTATGTCTCCTTTCAGAATCACATTCGCTACCTCAGTTAACGTTTCATACCTTCAGTTGTCTCTACATTCTCGAAATCACCCGAGGACTCTGTAATGCCTAGTCCACGAATGGTTACATTCGGCACTTAAACAACCAATCTCTCTACGGTGAGAACAGCACGACACATATCGACTATGTGTCCAGAGCGCCTCAAATACGTGCCATTTGACTCCACAGTGAATACGCAGTAGGAGTCATTACCATGAAAAGAAGACAAAACGATTGGTCTCATATATCTCTTGTAAAGTTGAGGGTAATGCTATCTTTGATTCTTCGCCAACTTGCAGGATTATTCCCTTAATGAATAAATCCACAGCCCTCGCCTCTGCCTCTTCAAGAAACACTTCATTTCTCCCTTTGTCCGATCCCAGGCCATAAATATGACATGAAATGTTTCGTATGTGTTCAGTGAAGGCTTCAAAGTCTTTCCCAGTCTACAGACTCTTTTTGATGGTGCGTCAGTCAGGTACCTCTTTCGCTAATACATCTCTCAGCATTACATAGATCTTCAACTCTAATGACATAGGCTCTTGTGTCTCCAGTCAACTTCAGACGTGCAACATACAACTGAAACTTGTCAGACCAATAACATATTCGGCCAACAAACTGCACGTTTTGGAAAAATGTAGCAACATTTTCACTTCTCTTTACTGAGAATAGAGGTATGAAAGTAACAGCAAGAAAAAAAGTTTATCGCACTTGACTGTGATACAAGAGAAGAACTTTCAATGCGCCTAGCAGAATCGTCAAGAGCTGTCTGAACATTCAAGTATACTTTTCAATCAGATGGCAGTGCTCGTTGCCTGCAGCTGTTTCTACTGTTCCATGTTCATAAAAGAAAGGGGTCTATCTGATCTTGTAGTGTTTTAAGTGGATCGCTGTGCCTGCCTCTGTATAACCATCATTTGCGAGCAGGAAACTGGACATTTCGTGCACTAAAATTATTGACAAGAGAGGCACGGCAAAAATCCAAACTTAAATATGGAAGGATGTTATGAGTTATGTCATGGACTCCGCATCTGAGAAATGCATCAACATAAAATTATTGTTTCATTCCCTGACAGCTGTTGCAACTCCATCTGGGCAGGTCATCAGCTGTGATGCAGTGCTTTAGCGCACATAGATTAGCTGTCTTGAGGTTGAGTTGGCGTTGACATGACGAAACATTAATGCCCTGTGCGACGAGATCCAGACCCTCATGGCTGCTGCAGTCTGTGATGGTGCATGGTTTGGTTGGCTCTTTTGCCAGAGGCGCGGTAAGGCCATGGAATGTGCCAAGCAGTACGGCGACCAGTGTCTGAAAGTGGCAGTGGTGTGCTGCGTACCAACAGTGGACTCTAATTCTCACCAGACTCAACTAGCTTTTGATTCATCGCAATGTGCTGAGGTAGTAGTGTTGTATTTCTCGTCAGGCTAGGTCGTACTGCTAGCACAATAGACACAATTTATTCACTTTCATATGTTATTTTTTATTTACTTCCCTTACAGACTAACAGTTACAGCTATTATCAATAGTTTGTTTTTAGATTGGTTAGTAAACCCAAGTATGCACAGTGCAAAAAATCCGTTAACGTTTATTTCCCCCTTGGCAGCAGTTTAGGTACTGAAGTGTGGAAGTGTGGACCGAAAAGGGATGGTCTATACTGACAGGTACAGTCCACTTCTAGTTACAGATACGATTGAGCAGAAAACATTAGGTAGAGAATTATGTGATGTGTTTGTGGGAAGACTTAGACGCAGAATAAAAAACAACTGACACATTGAAGTGGATACTTATTAAGTAACCAGCTATCACAATATCTGCAACTTTACCAGAAACACCCTTTTACGATAAACACAGAGGTGAATGGTATGCCGTAATATATCCAGCCAGGGCAAATGAGCAAGTAAATAAACTTTTTATACCTTTTATTGCCTACTATAAAAGGCGAGGCAGTCTGTTTAGAACTCAGTTCTTTCCAGACAAATTTCAGCTAGCTGTCAACTGGAGAAGTCAAGAGGGGAATAACCTTTTTGGCTTAGACGTCTGCAGAAATTTGCCATTTTTTACCATTTTTGATGTAACTGATTCCATGAATCTGAGAATTCCAAAAACAAAACGTAGCGAAAAGTACATCTTTTAAGCGCAACTTTGGGACAGCATTTGGCTGGATGAATGAAAGATACTTCTCAAAACCACTCCTAGATTGCCTGGCGTAGGCTAATCGAAGTTTAACAGCTTAGAAACGAATCAAGACATTCGTTGTCTCCCCCGTTTGTCACATTATTATGTAGCGATTCTACTTTGGCCGAAAGGAGTATGATAAGGTCCCTATTCCTGAAGACGATATTACGAGGGGCGTTTGAAAAGTCGGTGCAAAAATAAAAACTACTTACATGTTTGGGGTAAATCTTTCTTATTTTTCGACATAGTCTCCTTTTAGACTTATACACTTCGTCCAACACTGCTGTACTTTGTTGATCCCTTCCGAATAATAGGAATTGTCCATGTCTGCAAAACAGGTATTAGTTGCTGGAATCACCTCCTTGTTTGAATAAAATACTTGTCCCGCCAGCCATTTCTTCAAATTAGGGAACAAATAGTAGTTCGAGGAAGCCAAGTCTTGAGAATAGGGGGGATGTGAAACGAATTGGAATCCAACAATTTTGTGACCACAGCTGCTGAGGTGTGTGCTGGTGCATTGTTGTGATGCAAAAGGGACTTTTTTGCGGTCCAATCGCCGGCGTTTTTCTTGCAGATCGGTTTTCAAACGGTCCAGTAACGATGAATAATATGCACCTGTAATAGTTTTACCCTTTTCCAGATAGTCGATGAGGATTATCCCTTGCGAATCCAAAAAGGCAGTCGCCATAGCTTTTCCGGCCGAAGGAATGGTCTTCGCCTCTTTGGGTGCAGATTCTCCCTTTGTAATCCATTGTTTAGATTGTTGTTTGGTCTCAGAAGTATAGTAATGTATCCATATTTCATCCACAGTGACGAATCGACACTTAAAAGTCCTGAAGATTGTTCCTGAACAGCTGCAAACCATCCTTGCAACACTTCACACGATTCCGTTTTTGGTCAAGCTTGAGCAATCGCGTTTTGCGGATAGCTTTCTCATGTCCAAATGTTTATGCAAAATATTATGTACCTGTTCATTCGAGATGCCCACAGCACTAGCAACCTCACGCACCTTAACTATTCTGTCATCCATCACCATATCATGGATTTTATCAATGATTTCTGGAGTCGTAACCTCCACAGGGCGTCCAGAACGTTCAGCATTACTAGTGCCCATATTGCCACTCCGAAAAGTTTGAAGTCACTTATAAACTGTTCGAAGGTGCAGAGTCACCGTAATGTTCATCAAGCTTCTCTTTAGTCCCCTGAGGCCTTTTGTCTTTCATAAAGTAATGTTTAATCACCACACGACATTCTTTTTCATCCATTTTTTGACAATCACTCGACTTCCTTGATCCACACGAATGCCAAACGCAAAGAAATAGACCAATATGGCTGAAACTTGGTTTGCGTTCTTTCCAAAGATGCTACTAACTAAACATGACCTCGATACACGCTGGTGGTGCCATCTCTCGGACTTCACACGGACTTTTCAAACGCCCGTCTTATTTTGATCTTGAAATTTCACATTTTTGCTTCTCTTTTCGACTGCTGCTTTTGGGCGCATAGACGTATAAATTTTACATGTACAAACCTACAGGCCAACATGGCCATGGTCTCCAGTCTGCTACAACAACACTGACGTGTCAAATTGAATTTAGATCCGCTAGGCGTCGCCGATCGTTTATGCCCACAGGGCGAGCTACAACTGTTATTATGCTGTGCAATATGGGAAAGAGGCGTACTTGAGCGAATTTGGGACGGTTGTCTAGCAGCTGTACTGCAGCCATGCTTATATTGCGAAGGGCAGTGTCATCGGAATTCACAGGCCAGGATGTTGGATTGGTCCTTTTCTGCAGCTGCATAAGGGCTGCACGAAAAACCCATGTAGAAAAGGTTGGAGACACTATTTCAGCTCTGTTATGCAAAAGCTTCGCATTCACTTTGACCGCTGTCCAACTCCGATATCGCCACTGAACCAACAAAATGGCATAATTTCCGATGAATAGTGAGCCAGCGAAACAAACGGAACATCATCAGTAACTGCTAAAGTCATAGTATTTCCCGGAGCGCTGCTAGAAATGCTTGTGTGAGAATTTTGTAATGACTAAAAATTGCTGCTTGCTCTTACACCCCCTTGCCTCTGAGTTTCGGCATTTTCCTGACAGCAAAAGGAATTTTCCTGAAAACATTTGTTGGTATCGGGCTATCTGAGATACTTTTAATTTGTTTTTTGGAAGTAATTATCCCAGGCAAAAGTTTTAAGCGCACACGTATGCGTGTGTATTCCACAGTGACGAATCGACACTTAAAAGTCCTGAAGATTCTTCCTGAACAGCTGCAAACCATCCTTGCAACACTTCACGCGATTCCGTTTTTGGTCAAGCTTGAGCAATCGCGTTTTGCGGATAGCTTTCTCATGTCCAAATGTTTATGCAAAATATTATGTACCTGTTCATTCGAGATGCCCACAGCACTAGCAATCTCACGCACCTTAACTATTCCGTCATCCATCACCATATCATGGATTTTATCAATGATTTCTGGAGTCGTAACCTCCACAGGGCGTCCAGAATGTTCAGCATTACTTGTGCCCATATTGCCACTCCGAAAAGTTTGAAGCCACTGAGATACTTTTAATTTGTTTTTTGGAAGTAATTATCCCAGGCAAAAGTTTTAAGTGCACACATATGCGTGTGTATTCGTTTATTGTTTTACTTTTGTAATGTACAAGTTGACTTTCTAGTGTTGGGTTGGGTTGTTTGGGGGAGGAGACCAGACAGCGAGGTCATCGGTCTCATAGGATTAGGGAATGATGGGGAAGGCTGTCGGCCGTGCCCTTTCTAAGGAACCACCCCGGCATTTGCCTGGAGCGATTTAGGGAAATCACGGAAAACCTAAATCAGGATGGCCGGACACAGGACTGAACCGTCGTCCTCCCGAATGCGAGTCCAGTGTGCTAACCACTGCGCCACCTCGCTCGGTTCTAGTGTTCTTAAGAGCAAATTGGACTGGTTGAGATACCGTCCATTGTACAACTGGTTATGTCGCAGAGAGGTTCCCAGTTGCTAATATTTGGGAAGGTACTACCTATTTCGGTATTTGTCTTGCAAAGCAGGGAAATCTCCTGAAAATCTAGATCAGAACCAGGGTATTGGAGCTACTATTATTTTGTCTGCAGTATGTACTGCCATGGAACATTTAAAATTATTGAGTGATACTGTAGTGCACTTTCTGCAATTCCTCTGTGTGAAAGAAACGTACTATCATTGTGTTCGAGATTGCATTATGAAGGAAGTGGGGGAGTATTAACCTCTGGCGCTATCAGTGGGAGGCATCGCATCAGATACACTAAGTGAGACAAGTTATGTTACCGTTCTCACAGAAACACCAACGGCCTCCGGCCCAAGGAATGCGGTCTGATGTTTCGCTGCACGATGGATGTCTTCATTTTACACCAAAATGCTTGGGATTCGAATCCACGGACATTGTAAGAACTTCGGTGTAGCTTTGTAACAGAGTCAATGATGCTCGGCTGCTATCGTCATGAATACTTTTGAAGTCATCTTCGCCAGGTGCGATGCTACATTGTAGCATGTGGCAGAGTCATTGTGGCTTCGCTGTCAGGGTCGACAACCGAGCTGCGGATGACGACAAACGCAGTTCTCTCTGATATCCTACTCTCTGCTATGAGATTACTCCAGCCGCCATTAAAAATCAGAGGTCATTAGACTGAGTTAGGTTTTCCTATCGGTGCACAAGTCATATCTCGAATCAGAGCTAGTCTAATTATCATTCAAATAATTCGAGTAAATTAAGTTTGACTAGATGAAATAGTTCACGGATGTCAGTGTCCAATGGGCACAATATTTTGGCAAGCGATTACGTCGCCATCATGAATTATGCTAGGGGAAGCTGAAGTCAGTCTATACGATTTATGATCAGTTACTGGAATCAATTTCAACGGTCAAATAAGCTCACTTGACAAATAATTAACATCTCCTTGTACTTGTAGCTTTAGGGCACTGTACATGGCGTAGAACTAGTACCAGCCTGTCACTTGACTTTCCAGGCTGATGTAAGCCATAGCAGTGATGTGCTGTGTGAGTGCCATTCGGTTGTATGGAATCAGCGCAGTGATGTGGGTGGATGTGGAAATGTGGCAGAATAACAGTAAAGAACTATCATGTTTGGTCGCGCCCATGACTACACCGTGAATAAAGTTGCCCTATTTACTGATGTATCAAAGCGTACTGTCCAATGGGCCAAGGCAGAATGGTGTCCCGCTCACAACCATGTGACACGTTTTCGTGAAACCAATAGTCGCAAAAAGAGTCTAAATCCAACAGGAATTGGGGCTGTCAGTGACTGTACACAACTGGCCATTAAAATTACTACACCAAGAAGGAATGCAGATGATAAACGGGTGTTCATTGGACAAATGTATTATACTAGAACTGACATGTGATTACATTTTCACGCAATTTGGGTGCATAGATCCTGAGATATCAGTACCCAGAACAACCACCTCTGGCCGTAATAACGGCCTTGATACGCCTGGGCATTGAGTCAAACAGAGCTTGGATGGCGTGTATAGGTACAGCTGCCCATGCAGCTTCAACATGATACCACAGTTCATCAAGAGTAGTGACTAGCGGATTGTGACGAGCCAGTTGCTCGGCCATCATTGACGAGACATTTTCAATTGGTGAGAGATCTGGAGAATGTACTCGCCAGGGCAGCAGTCGAACATTTTCTGTATCCAGAAAGGCCCGTACAGGACCTGCAACATGCGGTCGTGCATTATCCTGCTGAAATGAAGGTTTCACAGCGATCGAATGAAGGATAGAGCCAAGGGTCGTAACACATCTGAAATGTAACCTCCACTGTTCAAAGTGCCGTCAATGCGAACAAGAGGTGACCGAGACGTGTAACCAATGGCACCCCATACCATCACGCCGGGTGTTACGCCAGTATGGCGATGAATACACGCTTCCAATGTGCGTTCACCGCGATCTCACCAAACACAGATGCGACCATCATGATGCTGTAAACAAAACCTGGATTCATCCGAAAAATGACGTTTTATTATTCGCGCACGCAGGTTAGTCGTTGAGTACACCATCGCAGGCGCTCCTGTCTGTGATGCAGCGTCAAGGGTAATCGCAGCCATGGTCTCCGAGCTGATAGTCCATGCTGCTGCAAACGTCGTCGAACTGTTCGTGCAGATGGTTGTTGTCTTGCAAACGTCCCCATCTGTTGACGTGCTGCACGATCCGTTACAGCCATGCGGATAAGATGCCTGTCATCTTGACTGCTAGTGATACGAGGTCGTTGGGATCCAGCACAGCGTACCGTATTACCCTCCTGAACCCACCGATTCCATATTCTGCTAACAGTCATTGGGTCTCGACCAACGCGATCAGCAATGTCGCGATACGATAAACCGCAATCGCGATAGGTTACAATCCGACCTTTATCAAAGTCGGAAACGTGATGGTACGCATTTCTGCTCCTTACACGAGGCATCACAACAACGTTTCACCAGGCAACGCCGGTCAACTGCTGTTTGTGTATGAGAAATCGGTTGGAAACTTTCCTCACGTCAGCACGTTGTAGGTGTCGGCACCGGCGCCAACCTAGTGTGAATGCTCTGAAAAGCTAATCATTTGCATATCACAGCATCTTCTTCCCGTCGGTTAAATTTCGCGTCTGTAGCACGTCATCTTCATGGTGTAGCAATTTTAATGGCCAGTAGTGTATATCCACCAGCTTATTCATGGGTCAAACATTACGGAAACTGGCCGGTAACTGACTGCAAGTGTGTAGTGTGGCATAACGAGTCGTGATTTCGTTTCTTTTGAAGCGTTCCAATATGTCAGTGAAGCGCTTAGCCCGCAGTGTGTGGAGAGTGAAGTTTAGGCCGGAGGTGGTTCAGATGTATTTTGGAGTGTTTTTCGTAACTGGACAATCGTCAATCATTCAGAATTCTGTGCACATGAATCAGGATGTTTAAATGCCTCTCTGCATACTGTAGTTAATCTAATCTTCTCCGCACGATCTCCATGAGAGCGATACGCAAGGGGCTGTAGGTTATTCCTAGGGTCATAATTTAAAGTCGGTTCTTGAAACTTTGTACGCAGGCTTGCTCTGGATAGGTTGCGCCTATTTTCAAGAGTCTTCGTATTTAGTTTCTTTAAGTAGCATCTCTGTGACACTTTCCCACGGGTCAGACAAATATGTGAGTACTCGTGCTGCCCTTCTCTGTATACGTTCGACATGCCAAGTTAGTCTTATCTGATACGGGTACCACACAGTCGAGCAATATTCCAGGATGGACCGCACAAGTTATTTGTAAGCAATCTGGTTTGTAAACTGGTTACATTCCCACAATATTCTACCGACAAACCGAAGTCTGACACTTCCTGTACCCACGACTGAGCCTCTGTGTCATGTCACACCCTAATATTTGTATGAGTTGACTGATTCCAACAGTGACTCACTGATATTATTGTTTTGTGAAGTGCACAATTTTACACTTCTGAAGATTTAAAGAAGTTGCCAGTCTTTCCACCACTTTGAAGTCTGAGAATCCTATTAATATTGTCCTCAAGATCATTAAGATACAACATGAACAACAAGGGTCCCAACACACTTCTCTGGGGCACACCCGAAGTTACCTCTACATCTGTCGATGATTCTCCATCCAAGATAACTTGGTGCGCTCTTCCTACCACAAAATTCCCCTACCAGTCTCAAATTTTGACTGATACCCCATACGACCTTACTTTTGATAATAAGCGTAGATGTGGTACTGAGTCAAATGCTTTTCAGAAATACTGCATACACTCGGCTGCCTTGATCCAAAGCTTTCAGTGTGCCATGTGTAAAAAGTGCGAGTCCATGATGATTGGTATGGAAGAGGTCATTCTGTTGGGATACTTTATTATGTTTGAGCTCAAAATATGTTCTAAGATTCTACAACAAATTGACATCACGGAAATTGGCCGGTAGTTTTGTGGAGCACTTCTGCTACCCTTCATGAAGACAGATGTCACCTGTGCTTTCTTCCAGCTCCAGCGGTCTAACATTAAAAAGGAAAACACTTCCTAACGTCCTGCAAAATGACATTTATTTGATGACGAACTGGCTTCCGTGGCCTCAGGCCAGGTGGGAGCTGTATGTCGCAATGATAAACATGACGTGCGACTTACACTTTGTACAGAAGATACAAAAACGACAGAATGCTTGCGTAGGAAAACATTACTTTTTTGTCACAAAAAAATAATTATATTAACTAAAAAAGGAGAGAAAAACAAAGTTTTTATGAGGAGACATATTTAACAACTGATGAGAAATAAGATGAACCTACAGTTTGAATCTAATATTTGTATCGAAAACTTAATTTAACGAAGGGAAGGATGGAGACTCAGTCTGATCATGTAATACGTGTCATGTGTTTGTTGATTTCCAGTAGATTCATCTTTCTGCTTTTCTTAACAGAATATAAAACTTCACGTTGTACATCATATGAATGGTTTTATGCTAAAAGATGATCACCAAGGGTAGTGCTGCCATACGTCGCGGATTCCGAGGACAGTCCGCGATTTTATGCTCGAAGACGGGTGTCCTGGACGAAGAGGAAAAGGTCCGCGAAAAAAGTGGCTAATAAGTAAAAAAAAAATTTTTTTACGCAAGTTTTGCCACTGGCCACCGATCAAGTGTTTCATAACTCCTGCAGACTTGACTATAGCCGTTGAAACCTGTGCTGATATTCCGTGTCACTTCAGAATCGCTCGGCTATTTTCAGAACAGACTGTAGAAGCAGTGCAATAATCGATTCTTTATGATTTTTTCAGTTTTCCGCAGTTGGTTTACAACGTCTCTGCTGTCGGTATCTGATATTCTTTGGTCGTTTAAAGTTAACATTCAGCTGTGCGAAGTGTTGTTATTGCACAGGATTTAAAATTTAAAATGTCGAAACGAAAAGTACATTTTGGAGAAGAATATATTGATGCGTTTACAAATATTAAACGTGGAAGAAACGAACATGAGGCTATTTGCAAAGTGTGTGGGTAAGTACAATGCATTGTACGTACGTAACAGTAAACAATGCCTATCATTTATAGAAAGCATACAAATGAGTATTATAATGGATCGGATTACTCAACTGTACGTGTTTAACCGAATTTTGTCCGTGATGTTCGTCCTTGGATTTTGGCAACCCTAACCAAAGATTGATCCTTAATCTCCAAATTCTTTCATGTCCACGTAGCCTAATTGCCATAGCTCTGCATGACTCACCAATAAATACTATTACACACTGCTTGCAAGTGATTTTATATACATCACTCTGTGGCAAGGGTTGCAATTTATCTTTCACTCATCAGGCGCTGGAGCTTTGTTCAGTTTAAACGATTTCAACTCTTTCTCAACGCCACTGACAATATTTATTTCACTTATCTTCTCAGTGGTACATGGGTTAAATTGGGACAACTCTCATCGGTTTTCCTTTGCAAGGGAACATTTTAAAACAAAGTTAAGCACTTCTGGTTTTGCTTTGCTACACTGAATTTCACTTCCTGTTTCATCCGTGATTGACTAGATGCTAATTTTGGCGCCACTAACAGTCTTTACATACGACCAGAATTTCTCTGGGTTTTGTCAAAGATCATTTTACATTGTTCTGCTATGGTAGTCATTGAAGGCTTCACGCCTTGCTCTCTTGTCAGCCAAACACGTTTCATTCAGCATCTCTCTACCTACAGACCTATGATCTGCGTTACACCTATTGTGCAGCAATTTTTGTTTTTTCAGAAGTATTTTGCTCTTGCATGGCAACCTTATGTAAGGCAGCAAACGGTTAAAATTTTGTGTAAGTCACAGAGCGAAGCTATCTCGCCTACATTACGGCAGCGATGACGCGAGGTGGGCGGGAACAGTAACATTTCACCACCGAGAGTGAACCGCTCTACTGGGTACATACCCACTCAACGCATGATCGACTATTTTTTTAAACTTAAACCATTGTTCCTCTACGTGCTCCTGTACTGTGACTGTGATAAAAGTTTCAAATTCCTCATCTGGGACTATTTGGAACAGCAGATAAAACTTGGCAAACAAAATTCCAGCAGGTCTGCGGGATATAATCATCAGTGTGTGGTCTCAGCACGGTGTGGCATATCTGAAATACATGAGGACAATCTTCATGCCGGCCGAAGTGGCCGTGCGGTTCTAGGCGCTGCAGACTGGAACCGCGAGACCGCTACGGTCGCAGGTTCGAATCCTGCCTCGGGCATGGATGTGTGTGATGTCCTTAGGTTAGTTAGGTTTAAGTAGTTCAAAGTTCTAGGGGACTGATGACCTCAGCAGTTAAGTCCCATAGTGCTCAGAGCCATCTGAACCATTTTTTGAACAACTATGCCTACAACTGTGGTAAGCAAACGCTAGCAGCACAGTGAATCTTGGCTCTTTTGCGTAATTGAGTTCCATAACACTGGTGAGATTTTGCCCTTTCAAGAAAATCAATATTTATGTTTCAAATATGATCACGATTGTAATTGTCTGAATGTTAGCCCTCCAGATTTGCCTGTTACTTTCTAAACCACTCATGTTAATGTGACTATTGCATTAAATTGCTATATTTTATTGTAAGATCAACCGGTTAATCCCTAGGAATTCTTATTGTAAAATTCTTGTTGTTACACGTAAGGTTTGGTAGGGGCTTGGGCCCACGCTCCCGTTGAGCTTCGTGTCTTGGTCTGAGGCTTTTCATATGTTCCATGATTATTATGCTTGATTTGTAGCAAAGATCAGTCCACGGTTCGGCCCTCTTGGCACAGTCAGATACAACGAAAGTTAAAAATACCTGGGAGTCACTCTGGACATAACTTTAACATAAAGAAAATACCTTTCCAACTTGTCTAAGAAAATATAAACACGAGTGAACCTTGTGAGAAAGCTGGAAGGCTGTACATGGGGAGCAACCACATAAGTTCTCCGAGGAGCATCCCTTGCATTGGTATACTCTGCAGCAGAATACTGTCCACCAGTTTGGCTCCGAAGCGCCCACGTAACAAAAGTAGACGTCCAACTGAACTCAATTATGAGAGTAATTAGTGGTACAGTCCGGTCTACACCTACTTGCTGGCTACCAATGCTTTCAAACATTTGTCCACCAGACCTCCGTCAAAGGCTGCTCTTTACAACCTCTGTCAGCAGGTTTCTGAAAACAACTCGATCCCTCTTCATGACGATTTGCTATCACTGCCCAGGAAACGCCTCAAATCTAGAAGACCTGCATATGAAATGGGAGTTCAAATGCTATCCACAGGATTCGACCAGGACGCAGAGTGGAAACATGAGTGGCAAGCTGCAAGAACCCGAAACCACGAACTTGTAGACAATCCAACAGTTCCAGTTCCAGGCTTCCACCAACTAAGGGAGGTGTGGGCGCAGTTAAATGGTTCAAATGGCTCTGAGCACTATGGGACTTAACTGCTGAGGTCATCAGTCCCCTAGAACTTAGAACTACTTAAACCTAACTAACCTAAGGACATCACACTCATCCATGCCCGAGGCAGGATTCGAGCCTGCGACCGTAGCGGTCGCGCGGTTCCAGACTGTAGCGCCTAGAACCGCTCGGCCACTCCGGCCGGCGGGCGCAGTTAAACAGATACCGGACGGAAGAGGGTAGGTGCAAATACAACACGCACAAGTGCAGGTTTTCGAGTGACAGTGTGTGTGACTGTGGTGACACCCAAACAATGGGCCACATTGTGAATGAATGTCCAATCAGACGCTTCCCTGGTGGCATTGAGAAGCTCCATCAAGCATCCCACGAGGCACTCCGCTGGATCGAGTCCATCAACATCCGAGTGTAGTCTGATCCGTTTTAAAACTTTTGTACTGTATATAATTTCACATGTCCATTTTTATATATATTTCTTTGTTTTGCTACATGTGTATTACTGTAATTGATGCAAACGATAATAATAATAAACGATTTATATGTTTGCTTGTTTTATCTCGGGCTTCCGAACTGTTAGTAGCATTTGGAGGCGCTGCTCCGGGATGTTATTTGTTACCCGCCGGTCCGCGTCTGCTTTGTACGTGCAGGCTGGCGGCACGCTGCTTCCCGTCTCACCGTAGGCTCTCAGACGTTACGGCCTCCTGGCTTGCTACGGCATCCTTTATAAGCTGACTTTCTATCTCATAGTAATCAGGCGTTAATCTACCCAGCGCTGCCCGTTATTCTTCCATCTTATTCAGACCTGGCCTGCCGTACCTGCCACTTCCGTGGTTTTCCTGTCTGAAGTTTGGTTTTTAACGTGGTAGATATAATGCTCAACTGTTAAATGGTTTTTTGTTATTTTTCCACGCCAGTGTCTTGAATATGCCAAAGAGCCTTCTCTGATTGATCAAATATGTTTTCGGAATTGTGATTTAACTTTGGCCTTTGTTATAAACAAAATTTATTTATTTATATTGAACCTATTGGTGTACCTGTAAATCTGAATTGTAGAGTTTGCATTTTTAATGTATGTTTGAACAATGCTCCATATTGGTGGTAAGATGGAATAAGAGAATTCATTGGAAATGTGTTTTTGTCAGGCAGCTTAATTATAAGATTTATCTGTGCAATAAAATATTGTTGAGCTCTTGTGAAATACTAAATTACTTGTGATAAATGCCCTGCACCTTCCATGCCGTTTTAGTTGTTCCTTTATCCTCGGACGTCCACTGACATTTCAGTCATATTCCCTTGCATGGCGTGAAATATTCTAGCGCAGTGTCTGCTTTGTACTGCAAGCATGCATGTCTGCGGGAACATTGATTCGGATTGTATAGTACAATACAGACTGCACTACAATGTTACTGGGAACGTTTAAAACACAGTAATCCTATTTTCAACCAGATGAATCGTACGGAAGACCACTAAATGGCCTATAGTATCTTGCCATAGCACCGTTAATTACAGAGATATCGAAGTCAACTTTGATTTATTGAAAAGCATCTGCACTAATACTACTGCTAGTATTACAGATCTCAAAGAGACGAATTCAACTGCGCTTCACCCTCCGAAATCCAGTACGTAGTTCCGCAGAAATTACAATACTTAGAACGTAGGATTTGCCTGTTTTGAACATCCAACCGCTTGCTGTCTTATGTGGAAGTTCGTGTAACCATCGGAACTGTCACATCAGGCTGATGAGTCGTTCCAAATCAGGTTTTAATTAAAAATTCGGGCAATCTGAGAAAAATTTACTTTAAATGTGATACAAATCTGAAATCAAACGTGGCTACGTGGGGTTGGACCGACACAATCTGGAAGACAAAGGACATTGCATCCAATGTGATTCACCAGTTAACTACGGGAACAGTTCTGTTCTTGTTTTTTCCAGAACCTTGAAAGAAAGATAAATGTCACAAATTAATGAGTTTGTAAAACAGGAATTTCGGGTATGAAGACTGTTAAATAATAACATCGCGTGAACAAAAAATTAACATGAATTTAACTTGGAGAGACACACTTTCATTGTAAAATTACAACATCAATAACAGCAAAAAAGGAGTTGCAAAAGGAAGTGGTTTAAAAGTTCCATAAAATTCAGTTGATGTCAACAGTGTTCGAAATGTTAACCATCTAGTGCAAAACGTGTTCGCAGTCGCTGGTGCAAGGACCTTTGAACTTCACTGACAATGCTATGTTTTGAAACCTCCTGAGTCGTCGGAAATTGTGCAGAGACTTCATTTTTGAGATTACCCAAGAGAGAAAAATCCAGTGAATTCAAATGAAGCAAAAATGCAGACATCGCGGCAGTGAAACTCATCCGAAGTGACGTATTTCCTATTTGCGTTTGAAATTATGAACTTCTGCATAAGACAGCAAAAAGAGATAAATACAAAGTCCTACATACTGCAATTTCTCAGACACTACCTATCGAATTTCGGAGAGTGAAACGCCGCTGAATTGGTATCTTTGATATAAACAACACGAGCAGCAGAAATTACTACAATCCAATTGAAAATCGAGATTGCGTTATCCATTATTTAGTGAAGTCTTGTCCACAATTCACCTGGCCGAAAGCAAAAGTACAATATCTTCCACTGTTCCGCGAGTATTTGAGATGCATGGCTTACTGAATCACCCTGTTCACGTTTATTGCTAACTCCATTTTGTACTGTGCTGAGTTTTTTAATTCAGTGTGTAAATCCTGCTAGTTTCTTCTATCATGCTTATGGTGCGCACTGCTCATTCTATATAAACTTTGAATTTTATTTGCAAGAAGCAGGTATGTGTTAGAATGTACATATGCAGGGTGATTCAGCGGCCCTACCGATTTCGTTTTATGGTACAACACGCAATGTTACATCCGGCCTTCAAGAACCACGCGCGAGATTTTCGTATTCTCTCGCTAGCTACGAGTAAACTGCTTGTCCTAAAGAAAAAATGAACAGATCCTATTCGTAGGAAACTTAATGTAGTTAAATTTTATGCTGAGATACGTTTTCGCTGGAGGCCACGGGTTTCGAGTTACTCAGGAAAAACGTACAAAAGTGACCTTCAAACGCAGTTCCACCACCACACTCATCCCTCATTAGCCAGGATTTCAAGTACGTTGTTTGTGGCACTCCCTCCTACCACAAAAATTCCCGACTACACGAACTATTCCCGATATTCGACCTTTTCTCCGCTCTATAAATTTGATTATTACGCCACCAACATAGCCGGCTATTTCGTTGATATCGTTAATTTAAATGAGGAATGAAAGGAAAACACCTTTTGTAAAGGTTACGCCAAAACTAATTACATTGATAATCCGATCTAAACTTAACCCTTACAAGCGCTGTAGTTTCGTAGGCCTCAAGCGAAAATGCATCCCAGTACAGAATTTAACTACATTAAGACTTCTACAAAAATATTCTGCAGGACTAATACACACATCAAAAAATTTTTGCATCACCTCGGTTCCGAGAGTTCCGGAACCTGTACAGAAAATTGGAATAGAGATCAACATAAACATCATTTCCGCCCTGTTTCTTGCTCATGAAAACCACACATTGCATGGTGTACCACCAAACAGCGAGACCTTCAGAGGTGGTGGTCCAGATTGCTGTAAACATCGTTACCTCTAATACCCAGTAGCACGTCCTCTTGCATTGATGCATGCCTGTATTCGTCGTGGCATACTATCCACAAGTTGAACAAGGCACTGAAGGACCGCGCGGAGTGGCCGCGCGGTTAGAGGCGGCATGTCACTGTGTGGCCACTTCCGCCGGAGGTTCGATTCCTCCCTCGAGCGTGGGTGTGTGTGTTGTTCTTAGTATAAGTTAGTTTAAGTAGTGTGTAAGTCTAGGGACCGATGACCTCAGCAGTTTGGTCCCTTAGGAGTTCAGTGTTGGTCCAGATTGTCCCACCTCTCAACGGCTATTCGGCATAGATCCCTCAGAGTGGTTGGTGGTTTCAGTCTATCCGAAGCATTTTCGATAAGGTTCATGTCTGGAAAACATGCTGGCCATTCTAGTCGAACTACGTCGTTATCCTGAAGGAAGTCATTCACAAGATGTGCAGGATGGGGGCGCAAATTGTCATCAATGAAGACAAATGCTTCGCCAATATGCCGCCGATATGGTTGCACTATCGGTCGGAGGATGGCATTCACGTATCGTACAGCCGTTACGGCGCCTTCCATGACCACCAGCGGCGTACGGCGTCCCCACATAACACTGGGCAGTGTGTCTAAGGTGTTCAGCCTGACCCGGTTGCCTCCAATCAAGTCTCCGACGATTGTCTGGTTGAAGGCATATGCGACACTCATTGATGAAGAGAACGTGATGCTGGTCCTGAACGGTCCATTCGGCATGCTGTTGGGCCCATCTGTACCGCGTTGCAAAGATGGACCTCGCCATGGACGTCGGGAGTGAAGTTACGCGTCATGCAGCCTATTCCGCACAGTTTGAGTTGTAACACGACGTCCTGTGGCTGCACGAAAATCATTATTCACGTGGTAGCGTTGCTGTCAGGGGGTTCCACTGAGCCGTAATCCGTAGGTTGCGGTAATCCACTGCAGTAGTAGCCCTTAGGCGACCTGACCGAGGCATGTCATCAACAGTTCCTGTCTCCCTTCATGTCCGAACAACATCGCTTTGGTTCACTCCGATACGCCTGGGCACTTCACTTCTTGAGAGCCCTTCCTTGCACAAAGTAACAATGCGGACGCGATTGAACCGCGATACTGACCGTCCAGGCATGGCTGAACTACAGACGAGCCGTGTACCTCCTTCCTGATGGAATGACTGGAACTGATCGGCTATCGGACCCCCTCCGTCTAACGGGTCCTGATCGTGCATGGTTGTTTACATCTCTGGGCGGGTTTCAAAAAAATGGTTCAAATGGCTCTGAGCACTATGCGACTTAACTTCTGAGGTCATCAGTCGCCTAGAACTTAGAACTAATTAAACCTAACTAACCTAAGGACATCACACACATCCATGCCCGAGGCAGGATTCGAACCTGCGACGGTAACGGGCGCGCGGTTCAAGACTGTAGCGCCTAGAACCGTTCGGCCACTCTGACCGGCTGGGCGGGTTTAGTGACATCTCTGAACAAAGGGACTGTGTCTGTGATTCAATATCCACAGTCAATGTCTATCTTCAGGAGTTGTGGGACCCGAGGTGATGCAAAACTTCTTTTGACGCGTGTAGTTTGCGCGAATCGAGCGAGGGAATATGAAAATAGCGCACTAGATTCTCGAAGGCCATATAGAAAATGGCGGGTTGCATAAAACGATGCCGGCCTGAGTGGCCGAGCGGTTCTAGGCGCTCCAGTCTGGAACCCCGTACCGCTGCGGTCGCAGGTTCGAATCCTGTCTCGGTCATGGATGTGTGTGATGTCCTTAGTTTAGTTAGGTTTAAGTAGTTCTAAGTTCTAGGGGACTGATGACCTCAGCAGTTGAGTCCCATAGTGCTCAGAGCCATTTGAACCATAAAACGATGTCGGTAGGGGCAGCTGAATCACCGTGTATGCTCCGCAAATGTTTACTTCTGATTGGCGGGTTCCTGCACCTGCTGCTCTCTGCTCATATCCTGAGTACGAGACTTTGCATTGCAGCGAATGGTTCGTAGGAAGAACGATTGTTGGTAATTTTCTATATTAACTCGAACCTCTCTCATTTTACGCTCCTTGTCTTTTCTCGGCTTATATTTAGATTGAAGCAATATATTATTTGATTCTTCTAGGAACATTCTCTCTCGGAACCACACTGTAATGCATAACACTTCTTTTGCAGCACTGCAGCATCTGCCACCGAAGTTGGCTGAACAGCTCAGCGTCGCTTTCCCGCTTTCTATATGAACATTTTGTGGGGGTCGTCAGCGAGGAAAAGTTTGGTAAAGTTGTGAAATTGTGTATAAAGTTTGTTGCAAACCTGTAAATGCTCTCATTCTCAAATGCTGGATAAGTGATGTGCGGGAATTCACGCGTCGTGGGCTGCACTGCTTTTTCAACCCGCCCCTTTGATAGGCGGGAGATTCTTCTGCCGGTGGTGATTTTTCCAGACAGTAAATGATATGTGTACCAAGTTTGGTCGAAATTGGTCCAGTGGTTTAGGTGGAGATGAGGAACATACATATGTACCGGGTGATCAAAAAGTCAGTATAAATTTGAAAACTGAGTAAATCACGGAATAATGTAGATAGAGAGTTACAAATTGACACACTTGCTTGGAATGACATGCGGTTTTATTAGAACCAAAAAATACAAAAGTTCAAAAAATGTCCGACAGATGGCTCTTCATCTGATCAGAATAGCAGTAATTAGTATAACAAAATAAGACAAAGCAAAGATGATGTTCTTTACTGGAAATGCTCAATATGTCCAGCATCATTCCTCAACAATAGCTGTAGTCGAGGAATAATGTTGTGAACAGCACTTTAAAGCATGTCCGGAGTTATGGTGAGGCATTGGCGTCGGATTTTGTCTTTCATCATCCCTAGAGATGTCGGTCGATCACGATACACTTGGGACTTCAGGTAACCCCAAAGCCAATAATCGCACGGTATGAGGTCTGGGGACCTGGGAGGCCAAGCATGACGTAAGTGGCGGCTGAGCACACGATCATCACCAAACGACGCGCGCAAGAGATCTTTCACGCGTCTAGCAATATGACGTGGAGCGTCATCCTGCATTTTGGTTCTAATAAAACCCCATGTCATCCCAAGCACGTGTGTCAATTTTTACCTATGTGTCTACATTATTCTGTGGTTTATTAAGTTTTCAAATTTATACTGACTTTTTGATCACCCGGTACATCCATTTTCATAATTTGTATGGGTAAGGAAACGCAGGGGACTCAGCATGGATCCCTGTAGGATCCTACAGATCGTGGTATCCTAGTCAGAAGAAGCTAGTGTTCTATTTGTTTTGTTTAGAGGTGTCTTCTTGTTTCTATTATTTGAAAATGATTTGTGCAACATCCCTGTTTTCCCACTTACTTTCTTGAGTAAAATTTGGTGGTTCTCACAGTCGAATGCTTTGAGACTTCGCTCTTTACTTTTTTTTTTGTTACTGGACTCTAAAACTTCCACTCCTTAAATAATTCCGAGAGTCGAGTTGCATATACCATTCAACCTAATGGACACGACGGCTAAATTAATGAAATATGAATTTAATCAGAAAGATTCTAACAACTTTTCTTCTCTTGCACTATCTAAGAATGGAACATGAAGGGGAGGAGGAATAAATTCTGATATACGAATACCACGCACCCCGTGCTATGGATATAGGAGTACAGATGCCATCTACATCTACATCTACATCCATACTCCGCAAGCCACCTGACGGTGTGTGGCGGCGGGTACCTTGAGTACCTCTATCGGTTCTCCCTTATATTCCAGTCTCGTATTGTTCGTGGAAAGAAGGGTTGTCGGTATGCCTCTGAGTGAGCTCTAATCTCTCTGATTTTATCCTCATGGCCTCCTCGCGAGATATACGTAGGAGGGAGCAATATACTGCTTGACTCCTCGGTGAAGGTATGTTTTCGAAACTTCAACAAAAGCCCGTACCGAGCTACTGAGCGTCTCTCCTGCAGAGTCTTCCACTGGAGTTTATCTATCATCTCCGTAACGGTTTCGCGATTACTAAATGATCCTGTAACGAAGCGCGCTGCTCTCCATTGGATCTTCTCTATCTCTTCTATCAACCGTATCTGGTACGGATCCCACACTGCTGAGCAGTATTCAAGCAGTGGGGGAACAAGCGTACTGTAACCTACTTCCTTTGTTTTCAGATTGCATTTCCTTAGAATTCTTCCAATGAATCTCAGTCTGGCATCTGCTTTACCAACGATCAACTTTATATGATCACACCTAATGTGTACTCCCAGATAATTTATGGAATTAACTGCTTCCAGTTGCTGAGCTGCTATATTGTAGATAAATGATATGGGATCTTTCTTTCTATGTATTCGCAGCACATTACACTTGCCTACATTGAGATTTAATTGCCATTCCCTGCACCATGCGTCAATTTGCTGCAGATCCTCCTGCATTTCAGCACAATTTTCCATTGTTACAACCTCTCAATATACCATAGCATCATCCGCAAAAAGCCTCAGTGAACTTCCGATGTCATCCACAAGGTCATTTATGTATATTCCCCTGCTGCACACCTGAAATCACTCTTACTTCGGAAGACTTTTCTCCATTGAGAATGACATGCTGCGTTCTGTTATCTAGGAACTCTTCAATCCAATCACACAATTGGTCTGATAGTCCATGTGCTCTTACTTTGTTCATTAAACGACTGTGGGGAACTGTATCGAACGCCTTGCGGAAGTCAAGAAACACGGCATCTGCCTGGGAACCCGTGTCTATGGCCCTCTGAGTCTCGTGGACGAATAGCGCGAGCTGGGTTTCACACGATCGTGTTTTTCGAAACCCATGCTGATTCCTACAGAGTATATTTCTAGTTTCCAGAAAAGTCATTATACTTGAACGTAATACGTGTTCCAAAATTCTACAACTGATCGACGTTAGAGATAGAGGTCTATAGTTCTGCACATCTGTTCGACGTCCCTTCTTGAAAACGGGGATGACCTGTGCCCTTTTCCAACATTTTGTTTTGATCCACCTACCACTTTGACATAAGACCAAAATTTCTTAGGATTTTCTGCTAAGTCAGTACATAGAACTTTACTTTAGAATTCATTGAATGCCTCTCGCATGGCCCTCGTCACATTACATTTCGCTTCGCGTAATTTTTGTTTGTCTGCAAGGCGTTGGCTATGTTTATGTTTGCTTTACTCTTCAGACCTCTGCGAAATGCATGGTACATTTACATTAATACTACCCAAGCCTTCTGACGTTGTGTGGCAGAGGGTAGTTCTTTTACCACTAACTGGTCCCCCTCTTCCCTGCTCCACTCGCGAAGAGTGCGTGAGTAAAATTATTGTTGGTAAGTCTCTGTATTATCTCTAATTTCTGGAATTTTCTCATCGCGATCATTTCGCGAGATTTATTTGGGAAGAAGTAATATGTTGCCTGGCTCTTCCCGAAAAGTGCACTCTCGAAATCTGTATAGTAAACTTTTCCGTGATGAACATCGCCTCTCTTGTAACGTCTGCCATTTGAGTTTGTTGAGCGTTTCTGTAACGCTCTCGCTCCGACAAAACTATCCCGTGACGAAACGTGCCGCTATTTGTTGGATCTTCTCTATCTCTTCTATCAGTCATACCCGATAAGGATCCTAGACTGGTGAACAAATCGGTTGAACAAGCACCTTTTAACTCACTTCCATCGTGGGTGAATTAAAATCGTTCAAATGGCTCTAAGCACTATGGGACTTAACGTCTGAGGTCATCAGTCCCCTCGACTTAGAACTACTTAAACCTAACTAACCTAAGGACATCACACACATCCACACCGGAGGCAGGATTCGAACCTACGACTGTAGCAGCAGCGCGGTTCCGGACTGAAGCGCCTAAAACCGCTC
This sequence comes from Schistocerca piceifrons, assembly GCF_021461385.2. Taxonomy (NCBI): domain Eukaryota; kingdom Metazoa; phylum Arthropoda; class Insecta; order Orthoptera; family Acrididae; genus Schistocerca; species Schistocerca piceifrons. The sequence continues at coordinate 345,192,172 of NC_060139.1, forward strand.
AGCCACAGCGACCGGCGTGAGTGAGTTACATTTCCTTAATATTCTTCATACGAAGCTCAGTGTGGCATCTGCTTTTCCCACTATTTGTTTTATGTCGTCATTCCACTTAATGTTGCTCTGAAAATTTTACATTAGATATCGTTTCCAATTTGTCATCGATGGTGTAGTTATACACTAGTGGGTTTCTTTTCCTGTGTATGCTCCATATGTTACATTTATTTATGCTCAGGGTCAACTGCCAGAGCCTGCACAACTCATCAGCCCTCTGCAGATCGATGACGTCTTCTGGAACTGCTACTTTCTTGCAGACAACCGCATCATCTGCCAACAGTCTTAAGACGTTACCATCTTGAGTTGGTTCTCCAGTCATCTGTTCGAAGTAGTTTTAGATCAAGACATTCAGAATAATGTCACACGAATCCCTGTTTCCGGCACCCATTTTCGTAGCATGACTCTTCCTATCTATACCTAGCAATTTAAAGCCACCGCAATTACAACGGCATGGTCAGGAAAGTTATTAACGATATTCTGCAAGTCCTCTCCGCGGCGTTTTACCGCTACAGCTCTTGACCCGGACAGTCTACAAAAGCATCCGATTATCATTTTTGGCCGACCTCTGATGTTTCATTTCACCGAGATTAATTCGCATTCGGAATCCATCATAAACTCGCTAGTTATTATGGAGTTCTTTGCTGAAATAAATACGCCACCACCATTAGTCGCCAATGGATGCAGCGTATTAATTGCAGTAATTACTACAAACATTTCAGTTTGAACTTAACGAGTTCGTTGCTATTCACTTCTGTTCCTAATATTACCTAGGCATGCAATACTAATTCTGGGAGCTTTCCTTGGAAGCTCCTGCAGTTCACTAAAATCACATTAATCTTTTCTATACTTGATCTGCGAGAATGAGCGTTTTCTGAGAACATTGTGACTGATGTATTTTCGATTTTGAGAGGCAGCTCGTCTCTGATCCAAATGGAGAGATCCTCTAACCTAAGAAATCCACCATGTGCACGCCACACGTACTCTGCTACCCTAGTAGCCACTTCCTGTATGTAGCGCACGGCTGACCTATTAAGGGGAACGCGACAATACTCCACCCGATAGCGGAGGGAAAGCTCTCACTGCCGAATTGTTTGAGCCTCTGGTTTAGACCTTCCACCCTGCTCCAAATCAGAGGACTGCGATCGACCTTAGCCCACATCCCACGTGCGAACCTTGTTGCAAAGCCTTGTAGTTTCCACGGTGCCATAGCATGGATTAGCATTCTCAGCAGAATATGAAAACTGCTTTGTACTGCAAAATAAGGTTAATACCCTAGCATGAGAGTTACTTTAATGTTTGACATTATCAGCGGAAGATGGCAAACGTTTTGTACTGCAGGATCAAGTTAATACCTTAGCACGGACTCACTATAATCTTTGGCTGACAGTGAAGGTGGGTAGATGGAAGCATAGCAACCTTCGTTTCTTTCGATACAAATGTGTATTACTTCTGTTCAGTATGCTATTTCATTGAAATGTCACGCAGTTTCCACTGTGTGATAGCATGTTGCAGTATTATCATCAGAACATGACAAACGTTTTGAACTGTAAAATTAAGTTAATGGACAGAGTGTCACGCAGTCTCCACTGAGCGATAGCATGAGATAACAAATGTTCCCTGCTGCAAAATAAAGTTCATGCCCCTTATTTGTACAAATGTTTATCGCTACTGTTCAAAATGCTGTTTCATCGAAGTGTCGTAGGCTCACCTGTGAAACAGAAGATGACTAACATTTTTTTAACTGTAGGATAAAGTTAACACCATAGCATGACGATCACTGTAATGGTTGATAATATCAGCAGAAAATGGCAAACCTTTTTTCCTGCAAAATAAAGTTAATATTCGAGCATGGAGTAACTATAATGTCTGGCTGTCTTTGATATTGGTTTCAGAGACAAGTTTTGACAGTGTTAGGCAAGGAAATAACATTTTTTACTTTGATATTTCTCATTAAAAAGTGGACTTTAAGCCGTAAGTCAGATCAACTGTAATGCTAATGTGTGTTTTGCAGCGTCAAAAAACCAATTTTTATGTATTTAACGAATGTAATGCCTGGTATTGACGCGTGGTACAGAGATCAAACTACTCGTCTACGAATCTGTGATTTATCTGAGTAGAGTCAATAAGCAAGCGTGCATTTTTCTTAGTTGATCAGAGGTCTGTAATTATATTTGCATATTACAATAAGCAACCTGTGTGTGTGTGTGTGTGTGTGTGTGTGTGTGTGTGTGTGTGTGAATGTGTTTTTATTTTGAAATCATTATTTATTGAGATAAATAAATACATTTCAGTGGCAAAGTTTGTATTTTTGAGATATACTCCTTTCATTTCTCTCTTGTTCCACCATTGGTTTAAATGGCTCTGAGCACTATGGGACTAAACATCTGAGGTCATCACTCCCTTAGAACTTAGAACTACTTAAACCTAACTAACCTAAGGACATCACACACATCCATGCCCGAGGCAGGATTCGAACCTGCGACCGTAGCGGTCGCGCTGTTCCAGACTGAAGCGCCTAGAACCGCGCGGCCACGCCGCCCGGTTGTTCCACCATTAACTTTGGCCACGTTTTATCCCTGTCTCGTTCCACCACCGTCCTTGGTTGTGTCGTGTTGTGTGTAAACATTTCACATTGTGATGTTCTTCTTGTGTACTACAAAAATAGGCAGATTAAGTGTGACATTATAATATAGATCTCGCCAAAAATCTTCTTCCTTCCTTCCTAAAATTGTGTTTGTTTAGTTCATTTGTCTTTCATCTACCGTATGTTGTGTGTCGGCCGCGCGGAATTAGCCGACCGGTCTAGGGCGCTGCAATCATGAACTGTGCGGCTGGTCCCGGCGGAGGTTCGAGTCCTCCTTCGGGCATGGGTGTGTGTGTTTGTCCTTAGGATGATTTAGGTTAAGTAGTGTGTAAGCTTAGGGACTGATTACCTTAGCCGTTGAGTCCCATAAGATTTCACACACATTTGAACATTTTGTTGTGTGTTTTTACATCATGTATTTTGATTAGAGTTTGGTATTATTTAGTAATTAATATAGAGTATCGAGTATTGCGCAGTCTCACATAGTGTAAAAACTGGCACAGAATGTCATGTATATGATGATCTTATACTTACTGAGATAATAACCATGAACAATATAACAAGCTATCCTGCTTGAAATGGGAACCAATTAAAGTTGTCCCATTTACGGAAAAAGGCATATTTCCATCAGTGCGGACAACTTCAATTGGTTCCCATTTCATGCAGGATGGCATATTGCTTTGGTTATTATCTCAGAAAGTGTAAGATCATCATACACGTGGGATTCTTGGTGATTTAGAAGTTTATTATGGGAAATACATTATGTAAAAACTTTAGATAGTCTTAGCACCATAATTTTGAGTGATAAATATTGTAGCCTTCCTCAAAAGTCGTTATTCGTACCTAATCTCGAGTAGGCCTGTAACATTTGTAATGAAAAGAATTAATTACTAGTCAGTATCATTTATTACATTTTTCTAGTTCAGTATGTGATGCACTATCCTCTTCCCACCTAAAATAATGCTTTCTAAGGTGAAACATTACCAAAAACTAGTAAAAATGTGAGATGATGCAGTTTTTTCTATGAACTAGTAATAATATGGCATCAGATTGAAGTGCCAACACCTTTTACGTATTTTAGATGTGGAGATTGACAAACATCATAAAATAATCTTGATGTGGAAATATTAGATTTGCCTTACACCAAGTGTAGGCAAAAAAATAGAATTCACTGCATTCTGCCAATAGCTGGCAATAATTCAGACTGCCTATTTGTTTGTGTGCTTGTCTGCTTTGCATAGTATTTAAACCAACATGTGTTTTCTGCAATTATAAAATTGGTCAAGTCAATTTTGCTACATCGCCTTATTTAGGCCTTACATGAAGTGCCACGTATATTTTGTAACTATTTAGGCATGAAACTAGCGTTATGGCACTTAATTTGAGAGTTCATAATCATATTTCGCGCACGTTTGTGTGCGTGCGTATGGAGAACAACATTGTGACACTTCACATAAACATTGCGTTTCTTGTTTTGTCGACATATTTTTACATACATTTTAGATGTGGAAAGGAAACCGTGTGTCACTTGACAATTATCATAAACGAATTTAGACGTGAAAAATATTTAACTTGAGGGTTCGTTGTGCCTTACATGAAGCTTGGTACATAAACTGAATTTTGGACGTTTGGAAGTGCTGCTTTACGTGCATGTTCATGGCATAAACGTTGTGCGTGTATGAATGTGTTGTCTTGGTTTGTGACATAGTAGGTCGTTTCTCAAATGCCAGATAACATGTATGGTTTTTCAAGAGACAGACAAGGGAAGGCGTTTTTTGTGATGTCTTAAGCATTATAATATAGAGTTTCTATACTAGATGCACTTTTTCAGGTCACTGAAGTGCAAAGTGCACAGGAGTCAGCATAGATATACTACTCACTTGTAATAAATACTATAAATGAACATTTGAAGATGGAGTTCAACATTACTGCATTTGTTTTCCTGCTCTAAGGTTCACCTCCTGTGTCATCCATAAGTGTTTGGATTCAGATTTTCGTGACACTTACAGTCTTTTGTGTGACCAGAATTTATTTAGGTTTTTGAGATTTCCTAAGTTCTGAAACAATAGTCACTCAGGTTTGACGGACTGCCTCCTTGACACTCAACTGTGTGTCATTTCGCATTTCTCTATCTGTAGTCCTCCCCTCATAAACCATGGACTTTTACGTTGGTGGGGAGGCTTGCATGCCTCAGCAATACAGATAACGGTGCCGTAGGTGTAATCACAATGGAGGGGTATCTGCCGAGAGGCCAGACAAACGTGTGGTTCCTGAAGAGGGGCAGCAGCCTTTACAATGGTTGCAGGGGCAACAGTCTGGACGATTGACTGATCTGGCCTTATAACATTAACCAAAACGGTCTTGTTGTGCTGGTACTGCGAACTACTGAAAGCAAGGGGAAACTACAGCCTTAATTTTTTCCGAGAGCATGCAGCTTTACTATATGGTTAAATGATGATGGCGTTCTCTTGGGTAAAATATTCCGGAGGTAAAATACTCCCCCATTCGTATCTCCGGGCGTGGACTCCTCAGGAGGACATCGTTATCAGGAGAAACAAAACTGGTGTTCTGCGGATCGGAGCGTGGAACGTCAGATCCATTAATCGGGCAGGTAGATTAGAAAATTTAAAAAGAGAAATGGGGAGATTGAAGTTAGATATAGTGGGAATTAGTGAAGTTCGGTGGTAGGAGGAACAAGACTTCTGGTCAGGTGAATACAGGGTTATAAATACAAAATGAAATATGGGTAATGCAGGAGCAGGCTTAATAATGAATAAAAAATAGGAGTACGGGTAAGCTACTACAAACAGCATAGTGAACGCATCATTCTAGCCAAGATAGACACGAAGCCCACGCCTACCACAGTAGTACAAGTACACTCCTGGAAATGGAAAAAAGAACACATTGACACCGGTGTGTCAGACCCACCATACTTGCTCCGGACACTGCGAGAGGGCTGTACAAGCAATGATCACACGCACGGCACAGCGGACACACCAGGAACCGCGGTGTTGGCCGTCGAATGGCGCTAGCTGCGCAGCATTTGTGCACCGCCGCCGTCAGTGTCAGCCAGTTTGCCGTGGCATACGGAGCTCCATCGCAGTCTTTAACACCGGTAGCATGCCGCGACAGCGTGGACGTGAACCGTATGTGCAGTTGACGGACTTTGAGCGAGGGCGTATAGTGGGCATGCGGGAGGCCGGGTGGACGTACCGCCGAATTGCTCAACACGTGGGGCGTGAGGTCTCCACAGTACATCGATGTTGTCGCCAGTGGTCGGCGGAAGGTGCACGTGCCCGTCGACCTGGGACCGGACCGCAGCGACGCACGGATGCACGCCAAGACCGTAGGATCCTACGCAGTGCCGTAGGGGACCGCACCGCCACTTCCCAGCAAATTAGGGACACTGATGCTCTTGGGGTATCGGCGAGGACCATTCGCAACCGTCTCCATGAAGCTGGGCTACGGTCCCGCACACCGTTAGGCCGTCTTCCGCTCACGCCCCAACATCGTGCAGCCCGCCTCCAGTGGTGTCGCGACAGGCGTGAATGGAGGGACGAACGGAGACGTGTCGTCTTCAGCGATGAGAGTCGCTTCTGCCTTGGTGCCAATGATGGTCGTATGCGTGTTTGGCGACGTGCAGGTGAGCGCCACAATCAGGACTGCATACGACCGAGGCACACAGGGCCAACACCCGGCATCATGGTGTGGGGAGCGATCTCCTACACTGGCCGTACACCACTGGTGATCGTCGAGGGGACACTGAATAGTGCACGGTACATCCAAACCGTCATCGAACCCATCGTTCTACCATTCCTAGACCGGCAAGGGAACTTGCTGTTCCAACAGGACAATGCACGTCCGCATGTATCCCGTGCCACCCAACGTGCTCTAGAAGGTGTAAGTCAACTACCCTGGCCAGCAAGATCTCCGGATCTGTCCCCCATTGAGCATGTTTGGGACTGGATGAAGCGTCGTCTCACGCGGTCTGCACGTCCAGCACGAACGCTGGTCCAACTGAGGCGCCAGGTGGAAATGGCATGGCAAGCCGTTCCAAAGGACTACGTCCAGCATCTCTACGATCGTCTCCATGGGAGAATAGCAGCCTGCATTGCTGCGAAAGGTGGATATACACTGTACTAGTGCCGACATTGTGCATGCTCTGTTGCCTGTGTCTATGTGCCTGTGGTTCTGTCAGTGTGATCATGTGATGTATCTGACCCCAGGAATGTGTCAATAAAGTTTCCCCTTCCTGGGACAATGAATTCACGGTGTTCTTATTTCAATTTCCAGGAGTGTATATATGCCAAGTAGCTCCGCAGATGATGAAGAGATTGATGAAATGTATGACGAGATACAAGAAATTATTCAGATAGTGAAGGGAGAAGAAAATTAATACTCATGGGTGACTGGACCTCAATAGTAGGAAAAGGAAGACAAGAGAAAGTAGCAGGTGAATATGGAATGGGTAAGGAATGCAAGAGGAAGCCGCCTGGTAGAATTTTGCACAGCTAACACTCGGTTTAAGGATCATGAAACACGGTTGTATACGTGGGAGAGGCCAGGAGACACTGGAAGATTTCAGGTAGATTATATAATGGTAAGACAGAGATTTAGGAGCCAGGTTTTAAATTGTAAATCATTTACGGGGGAAGACGTGGACTCTGACCACAATCTATTGGTTATGAACTGTAGATTAAAACTGGAGAAACTGCAAAAAGGCGGGAATTTAAGAAGACGGGAGCTGGATAAACTGAAAGAACCAGAGGTTGTAAGGAATTTCAGAGAGAGCATTAGGGAACGATTGACAAGAACGGGGGGAAAAAATACAGTAGAAGAAAAATGGGTAGCTTTGAGAGATGAAATAGTGAAGGCAGCAGAGGATCAAGTAGGTAAAAAGACGAGGGCTAGTAGAAATCCTTGGGTAAGAAGAGATATTGAATTTAATTGATGAGAGGAGAAAATATAAAAACGCAGTAAATGAAGCAGGAAAAAAGGAATACAAACGTCTCAAAAATGAGATCGACAGGAAGAGCAAAATGGCTAAGCAGGGATGGCTAGAGGACAAATGTAAGGATGTAGAGGCATATATCACTAAGGGGTAAGATAGATACTGCCTACGGGAAAATTAAAGAGACCTTTGGAGAAAAGAGAACTACTTGTATAAATATCAAGAGTTCAGACAGAAAACCAGTTTTAAGCAAAGAAGGGAAAGCAGAAAGGTGGAAGGAGTATATAGAGCGTCTATATAAGGGCGATGTACTTGAGGGCAATATTGTGGAAATCGAAGAGACGTAGATGAAGATGAAATGGGAGACATGATACTACGTGAAGAGTTTGACTGAAAGACCTAAGTCGAAACAAGGCCCTGGGAGTAGACAACATTCCATTAGAACTACTGATAGCCTTGGCAGAGCCAGCTATGACAAAACTCTACCATCTAGTGAGCAAGACGTATGAAACAGGCGAAATACCCTCAGAGTTCAGGAAGAATATAAGAATTTCGATCCCAAAGAAAACAGGTGTTGACAGGTGGGAAAATTACCGAACTGTCAGTTTAATAAGTTGTTGTTGTTATCGTTGTCTTCAGTCCTGAGACTGGTTTGATGCAGCTCTCCATGCTGCTCTATCCTGTGCAAGCTTCTTCATCTCCCAGTACTTACTGTAACCTACATCCTTCTGAATCTGCTTAGTGTATTCATCTCTTGGTCCCCCTCAACGATTTTTACCCACCACGCTGCCCTCCAATGCTAAATTTGTGATCCCTTGATGCCTCAGAACATGTCCTACCAATCGGTCCCTTCTTCTTGTCAAGTTGTGCCACAAACTCCTCTTCTCCCCAATTCTATTCAATACCTCCTCATTATTTATGTGGTCTACCCAACTAATCTCCAGCATTCTTCTGTAGCACCCCATTTCGAAAGCTTCTATTCTCTTCTTGTCCAAACGATTTATCGTCCATGTTTATTTATAAACCTGTATTCACCAGACCAAAAGTCTTGTTCCTCCTGTCACTGAACTTCCCTAATTCCCACTATAACTTCAACCTATCCATTTCCCTTTTTAAAATTTCTAACCTACCTGCCCGATTAAGGGATCTGACATTCCACGCTCCGATCCGTAGAACGCTAGTTTTCTTTCTCCTGTTAACGACGTCCTCCTGAGTAGTCCCCGCCCAGAGATCCGAATGGGGGACTATTTTACCTCCGGAATATTTTACCCAAGAGGACACCATCATCATTTAACCATACAGTACAGCTGCATGCCCTCGGCAAAAATTAAGCTGTAGTTTCCCCTTGCTTTCAGCCGTTCGCAGTACCAGCACAGCAAGGCCGTTTTGGTTAGTGTTGCAAGGCCAGATCAGTCAATCATCCAGACTGTTGCCCCTGCAACTACTGAAAAGGCTGCTGCCCCTCTTATGGAACCACACGTTTGTCTGGCCTCTCAACAGATACCTCTCCGTTGTGGTTGCACCTACGGTACGGCCATCTGTATCGCTGAGGCACACAAGCCTACGGCTGCAAAATACTGACACGAATTCTTCACAGACGAATGGAAAAACTGGTAGAAGCCGACTTTGGGGAAGATCGGTTTGGATTCCGTAGGAATGTTGGAATACGGGCAATACTCGCCCTACGACTTATCTGTGAAGATAGATTAAGGAAAGGTAAACCTACGTTTCTGGCATTTGTAGACACAGAAAAAGATTTTGACAAAGTTGACTGGAATACTCTCTTTCAAATTCTGAAGGTGGCAGGGGAAAAATACAGGAAGCAAAAGGCTATTTACAATTTATACAGAAACCAGATGTCAGTTATAAGAGTCGAGGGGCATGAAAGGGAAACAGTGGTTGGGAAGGGATTGAGACAGAGCTGTAGCCTATCTCCGATGATATTCAATCCATATATTAAGCAAGCAGTAAAGAAAAATTTAGGGTAGGGCTTAAAATCCATGGAGAAGAAATAAAAACTTTGAGGTTTGCCAATGAGATTGTAAGAACCTGGAAGAGCAGTTGAACGGAGTGGACCGTGTCTTGAAAGGAGCATATAAGATGAGCATCAACAAAAGCAAAACGAGGATAATGGAAGTAGTTGAATTAAATCAGGTGATGCTGAGGGAATTAGGTTAGGAAATGAGACACTTAAAAGCTATTTTGGGAGCAAAATAACTGATGATGGTCGAAGTAGAGAGGATATAAAATGTAGACTGGCAATGGCAAGGAAAGCGTTCCTGAAGAAGAGAAATTTGTTACCATCGAGTACATATTTAAGTGTCAGGAAGTATTTTCTGAAAGTATTTGTGTGGAGTGTAGCCATGTATGGAAGGGAAACGGACGATAAATACTTTAGACAAGAAGAGAATAGAATCATTCGAATGTGGTGCTACAGAAGAATGCTGAAGATTAGATGGTTAGATCATGGAGCTAATGTGGAGGTATTGAATAGAATTAGGGAGAAGAGGAATTTGTGGCACATCATGACTAGATCGGTTGGTAGGACATGTTCTGAAGCATCAAGGGATCACCAATTTAGTACTGGAGGGCAGCGTGGAGGGTAAAAATCGTAGAGGGAGACCAAGAGATGAATACACTAAGCAGATTCAGAAGGATGTCTGTTGCAGTAGGTACTGGGAAATGAAGAAGCTTGCACAGGGTAGAGTAGCATGGAGAGCTTCATCAAACCAGTCTCTGGACTGAAGACCACAACAACAACTATCTGTAGTCCTACGATTCGTTTTGTTCTTATTGTAAAATAATTGCTGCCTCTTTAGAATTTTCATCATAGAGACTGTATGCAGTGGAGACTCCCTCCCATGCTGAACTGTTCTAATAGGTACATATGTATTCAGTGTGTAATCAACTATCCTTCTGAACTTCAGCTGCAGAGATAAAGGTGTTAAGATTTTGATTGGAATTGACAGTACTGCCTCTTTATGCAACTTGTTCAACATGTAAATCTTTCTAAATTTTTTTAGTTGCTTTTTGAAATGTATATCGATAATCAGTGTTGCTACCAACGTCTTGTGGTCACTGATACCAGTGTCAGTGTGGGCATCCTCAAAGATGTCAGGTCTATTTGCTGCCATTAAATGAGATCTTATATATGTGCAGCATGAGTGAGCTTCTAAACTATCCGTTCCTGTCAGTTTTCAGATGAAATATTTAGTATTGTTTCGTATGATGTCTCGTCTTGGCATTCCTCTCCACATGCAAAATATAGAACAACAGGCGACCCCGCCTTGTAATTTACTGCCTAATCTAACTTAAACGTAAGATGTGAATTTAGAGAAAAAATCTTGTATTGTATGAGGAGCATTACTTGGGTCAAAAGGATAACTGGCCAGCAGGTTAACCGCGATAGTACAGTTGCGTGGCCTCACTGCAAAAATAACCTGGACGGGACGAGTCTGTGGCCTGTGGCTTCGGAACAGGATCTGAATTGGATAACGAGGGCAGTGTGCTGACCGGGTGGCCATCTGGTGGCGGTCAGATGCGGCCAAGCAAGGTCACGGCTGCGTACGGCGGACACATGGGGTTGCCTGTAAGCCGTTTGTCTGTGCCATTGAGAGGCCATTTGCCGTCGCATACCAGCAGCTGTGCTGAATCCAAAGAGTCTCAGTCATGGGGTATTCACCACGTTAGCGAGTAATGAATTAGGTACGTTATCTCCAACGAATGTACTTGCATTCGAGGAAGATCATATGTAAGAGCAGAGGCTCTAGAATCTGCATCGGAAAGTACTTTTAAATGCCACGAGCGGTAGGTACTTCAAGTACCACTAAGATTTCTCGTTTTTCCTGTTCAGTTTGCGAATAATGTGTGGCAAGAAACTATTGTTAAGTCTCCATATCGAGGTATTATATTTTCTGACTCTTCCTGGAACGAACGTTCTCGTGATTTTCACAGTAAACCTCTCCGGGATACGTAACTCTTCTGTTGTAGCGTCCAGCGCTGTAGTATGATAGCATCTCCGTAACGGCGGCTATACACGTAACTGCAATATTGTCTAGTATGTATAATCAAGCATGCACGAATTCCTTTTGCCTCCGCACAGTCCTAGCAGGCTTGCACTAGCATCACTTTTTGCTTTGAGTATGTGCAGCTCGAAAGACGACGATCTGTTCGTTTTTGTCGGCTTTGCCACTGTGATACATAAAGAAAGAAAGAAACAAAAGAGGAAACGTAATGTTTTGAATAAAGACTGGTTAATGAAACGACAAATGTATTCTCACATTCCAGAATGGATTTTCACTCTGCTACGGAGTGTGCACTGTTTTGAAACTTCCTGGCAAGCCTGAACTCACGAGATGTGGTCTCTCAGCGTGGTGTGCGTACTGTAAGACCTTCGGTACACACACCATCAGATTACTTAACTTGTCGCTCTAACGAAGTAGGCGAGTGTTAGCAATATGTCTCGTGGCCTTGTGGCGTGTTTATCTTCTGGCGTTAGGTCAGACGATAGAAATGCCACTTGCGCGCTTAGAGTAGCAGATTGACGGTGACCAACTTTAAACAGAACTTGATTAATTTTCACACACATTTATGAAAATAATAACAAGCATAAAAATAACTTAACTTGGTTCTGGATGCTATTTACAATTGACAATCTGAAGTTCCTTTGGTCTGGGTACGTTAAACTTACTCACATATATCTGATACCTGACAAAGTGTCTATTCATTTATCTTCATGGCTATGTACAGGAATATGGTAATCTTAATAGACGCAGACTGAAACTTGACTGCAGAGTAATGCAGACTGATGCAGACTGACTAATGGGAGGTCTGTACACTCGTTATAATACCTCGAGCGTTCAGGTATCACTGCGCGAGTGTGATCCGCGAGGAGAAAAGGTTCTACGTTAGCAGCAATCTCATTGGCTGCGTTACATATTAATATGCGGATCGGCGGAAGCAGAATGTGGTCCGGCTCTATGGCAGGGCCACCACGTAGTGCGGAGACGGGCGAGCGCTGCGCCTGCGCTGTTGTGCTTAATGGGGCGCGCTCTATTGGAAAAGTTGTGTACGCGCTGACTACGCAGAACTATGTACACAACACTCAGACAACACAAAAATCTTCGAACTTGTCCTCTAAGGTCAGTTGTGGTTGAATGCTTCTATACCCACCCTCTGCCCTCCTTAAATCGCCAACTCACCAATCTCTTGTTGTTTGTCGGCTGCAGCTGTGACTGTATATCTGCTTTACGAGAAGATGTGTTAGGCGCATTATTTTCGCGAACGCAGGGATACTGTGCATTGTCTAATACCACAATACTTCCAACTGGAATATTTGGTATTAAGCGCTCTTGTAACCATATTATACAATCTTCACTGTTCATTTCGTTGTGATAATCTTCGATGTTGATCTCGAATCATAGATGAGCTCTGCACACACAATGACCCTCATTTCTCCTCCCGCATTGTTCTTTGTACCGAACTTTCATTTTTTCTCATACCTGGTATGTCTATGCTACCAACTTTACTGACCGTATAATGTGTATGCATCAGTGTTTCATCAGTGTACACGACGGGCTTCTTCGCATCTTTCTCATTTTCTCTCAAAGTCCAAAAAAAGCATGCACGCCATGCTACAGAAATGCTCGTCTATTTTTACATTTTTTTAAACGAAATCAATTTCCTTCAAAATTTTCCAGAAAGTGATTCGTTTCCCTCTGAAATTAATGTCTGTATCATCCATCACCCAGCTGTAAAGCTTTCGAAGAGTAGGCATTTCTCTTTTAACGTCGTAATATTACTTTTCAGTTAACACTTATCAGAGTCATCGAGACACTTCGTTTTCTTCCTCAGTCTCTTCTTCTTTGGTGTCACAATCTTCTGACCACTCCGTCTGACTTCCTTAACATCTTTCATACCATTACGCTCTGTCCTTACACTCTTTCAGCTCTCCAGAGCTCTTCGTAACGGTATTAGCAAACCTTTCCGTTTTTTTTTTTTTTTTTTTTCCTCGCCAGAACTGAACTACTTTATTGATAAAGAATTTTCCGTCTGAGCGCACTCTTCGATAACGTATATCTGCACGATCACCGTCCATTGCAGCAGGTGCTAAGAATACACAGCACTAGTAACGCAGGTTCGAATCCTGCCTCGGGCATGGATGTTTGTGATGTCCTTAGGTTAGTTAGGTTTAACTAGTTCTAAGTTCTAGGGGACTAATGGCCTCAGCAGTTGAGTCCCACAGTGCTCAGAGCCATTTGAACCACTAGTAACGCACTATGACAATAGCGTGACTTCAATGCCGAGTCGTGTACTGTCGAATATTGTCGGACGCCTTCGCCCCGTCAGTATGTAAGTAAAGCTTAGTTCCGCGTTCCGCTGTCGGCAGTTGTAAAATGAACAGGAAATACTAGTAAACAATGTGGCATCCTTAGATTATACACGACTGCATTACAAAATATGGACTGGAGAACACTCAGTTCCTTCGTGGAATGAACAGAAAATGCAACGTCATGTACTTCGTAAGTCTTTTCTAATATCACACACTCTTAGGAATCAAAAAAGAAAAAAATACAAGAAACAGGTTTTAGCAGTCAGAAACAACAGAAAAAATTGTTCTTCCACTCAATCAAAAAAGGACTCCACATATTCAGTAACATATTTTTGAAACATTTCATCACCCAACACTTACAAGCACTATTGAAGTTGCGGCTCCACAAATTCAGTAACATATATTTGAAACATTTCATTACACAACACTTACAAGTACTACTGAAGTTCCTACATGCAATAGAAAAGAGTATGCCTGTATTTCACATATTCACACGAGTTCCACTTGCCACGGTCCATAACACAAAGCCATTGCAATATTGTCCATATTATTCTGCGTCAGATGACCGTTACCGTCTATCGCACGGTCCAAGTTAGGCTTCATCCGGTGGGTCCGCTGGTTCATCCGAGCCGGCACGGTAGCTCAGCGTGTTCGGTCAGAGAGCTGGTTGGTCTCTGTAATAAAAAACTGAGTGGAAGGATCAACAAATGAGCTTTAACTGATGTCATGTAACGTCCGCAACGACCAAACATAACGATCAACAGGAAAAAACGAAGCGTGGTGAATAACGATACTGACAAGTGAAAAATGCCGGCACGGTAACTCAGCGTGTTCGGTCAGAGGGTTAGCTGCCCTCTGTAATAAAACAAAAACTGAGTTAATGGATCAACGACGAACTGAAACGGGTGTCTTGCGACGTCCACCCCGAGCAGATACAACGAACGAAGACGACCAAAATGATATTAAAAAGAAAAGCGGTCTAAGGTGCTGCAGTCATGGACTCTGCGGCTGGTCCCGGCGGACGTTCGAGTCCTCCCTCGGGCATGCGTGTGTGTGTTTGTCCTTAGGAAAAATGGTTCAAATGGCTCTGAGCACTATGGGACTCAACTGCTGAGGTCATTAGTCCCCTAGAGCTTAGAACTAGTTAAACCTAACTAACCTAAGGACATCACAAACATCCATGCCCGAGGAAGGATTCGAACCTGCGACCGTAGCGGTCTTGCGGTTTCTGACAGCAGCGCCTTTAACCGCACGGCCACTTCGGCCGGCTGTCCTTAGGATAGTTTAGGTTAAGTAGTGTGTAAGCTTAGGGACTGATGACCTTAGCAGTTAAGTCCCATAAGATTTCACACACACTTGAACTTTTTTTTTTTTTAACAGGAGACTGTTGGTGTTTCGTACCTTCGCAATCAAGATTTTGACGACTGTCGCAGTGTGAAAGAGGTTTTATAAGTTCATTCATTGTCATGGATGTTTTGCAAGATTGTGCTCCCATCGGTAGAAGATTTGCCGTGGCATTTGTTTTCTGCGTGTTCAGAATAGCTAGCTTCACTGTGTTTCAATTTTGCTTTGGGTTCATTAATGCTTGTTGGCATCTCCATATTCTCTTACACATCCATAGACGCATTCTGAGGTTCCGGATCGCATACGTTATCAGTAACACTGATGGCAAGCCGGCCGCTGTGGCCGAGCGGTTCTAGGCGATTCAGTCCGGAACCGCGCTGCTTCTACGGTCGCAGGTTCGAATCCTGCCTCGGACATGGCTGCGTGTGATGTCCTGAGGTTAGTTATGTTTAAGTAGTTCTAAGTCTAGGGGACTGATGACCTCACATGTTAAGTTCCATAGTGCTTAGAGCCATTTGAACCATTTGAACTGAACGCAACCTCGCAAACTGACTGACTTTTATTGTCAGTATTATCGCTCACCAATTAGCTCCATTTCTCTTCGGCAACAGTTTCTACAACGTCCTCAGTCCCGTTTTCAGGGCTTGATTCAGTCATACCGTGGTCAGTCTACCCTAGCACAACATTTATACCCTGAAGTGCCAATGAAGGCATGCGTATTCAAACACAGAGATATGTAAACAGGCAGAATACGGCGTTGCGGTCGGCAGCGCCCACATATGACAACAAGTGTCTGGCGCAGTTGTTAGATCGGTTACTGCTATTACAATGGCAGGATATCAAAATTTAAGTGAGTTTGAACGTATTGTTATAGTCGGCGCACAAGCGATGGGATACTGCTTCTCCGAGGTAGCGATGAAGCGGGGATTTTCCCAAACGACCATTTCACAAGGGTACCGTGATTATCAAGAATCCGGTAAAATATCAAATCTCCGACGTCACTGCGACTGGAAAAAGATCCTGCAAGAACGGGACCAACGACGACTGAAGAGAATCGTTCAACGTGACAGAAATGCAACCCTTCCGCAAATTGCTGTAGATTGCAACGCTGGGCCATCAACAAGTGTCAGCGTGCCAACCATTCAACGAAACGTCATAGATATGGGATTTCGGAACCGAAGCCCCATGTGTGCCGTTGATGACTGCACGACACAAAGCTTTACGCCAACTTCGCCCCATCAACACCGACATTGGATTGTTGATGAGTGGAAACATGCTGCTTGGTCCGGACGTGTGTAGTTTCAAATACTATCGAGCGGATGGATGTCTACGGGTGTGGAGACACCCTTGTAAATACATGGACCCTGCATGTCAGCAGGCAGTATCCAAGGTGGTGTAGGTTCTGTAATGGTGTGGGGTGTGCGCAGATGAAGTGATATGGGACCCTTGATACGCCTAGATCCGACTCTGATAGGTGACACGTACGTAAACATCCTCTGTGATCACCTGCATCCATTCATGTCTATTGTGCTTTCCGACGGACTTGGGCAATTCCAACGAGACAATGCGACACCCGACACGTCCAGAATTGCTACAGAGTGGCCCCAGAAACTCTCCTCTGAGTTTAAACACTTCCGTTGGCCACCAAACTCCCCAGACGTGAAAGTTATTGAGCATATCTGGGATGCCTTGCAACGTGCTATTGAGAAGCGACCTCCAGCCCCTCGTACTCTTACGGATTTATGGACAGCCCTGCAGGAATCATGGCGTCAGTTTCCTCCGGCACTACTTCTCACGTTAGTCGAGTCCATGCCACGTCGTGTTGCTGCACTTCTGCATGCTCACGGTGCCCCTACATGATATTAGGCAAGTGTAACAGTTTCTTTGGCTCTTCAGTGTATATGTAATACAGGACCTCAGAATTTTATCAGTCTTCAGCAACTGTGATTGTGTATATCTAAATAACCAGCATTGTTGTAATATTCGCTATTGTAGTGTTGGGCTGTTGGCTGTTAACAGGGCGTGGCATTGCGCAGTTGGATGTGAGCCAGCAGCAGTGGTGGATGTGGGGAGAGAGATGGTGGAATTTTGAGAGCGGACGATCTGGACGTGTGCCCATCAGAAAGAGTAAATTTGTAATATTGGATATCATGGACTGATATATATATTGTCACTTTTGAACACTATTGCCCGCATCTCGTGGTCGTGCGGTAGTGTTCTCGCTTCCCACGCCCGGGTTCCCGGGTTCGATTCCCGGCGGGCTCAGGGATTTTCTCTGCCTCATGATGGCTGGGTGTTGTGTGCTGTCCTTAGATTAGTTAGGTTTAAGTAGTTCTAAGTTCTAGGGGACTGATGACCATAGATGTTAAGTCCCATAATGCTCAGAGCCAGCCATTTGAACACTATTAAGGTAAATACATTGTTTGTTCTCTATCAAAATCTTTCATTTGCTATCTATGCCTATCAGTAGTTAGTGCCTTCAGTAGTTTGAATCTTTTATTTAGCTGGCAGTAGTGGCGCTCGCTGTATTGCAGTGGTTCGAGTAACAAAGATTTTTGTGAGGTAAGTGATTCGTGAAACGTATAGGTTAATGTTAGTCAGGGCCATTCTTTTGTAGGGATTTTTGAAAGTCAGATTGTGTTGCGCTATAAATATATTGTGTCAGTTTAAGCACAGTCATGTATAATTTTTCGAAGGGGACGTTTCATACGGCGACCCTGCCAGGATACCTCACTGGAATCTTCTGATTTTTTCTTGTAGTTTGTGTAATTAGTGTAGCTATTGTTTATTGCTAGTGCATAATTATAGAGGGAATTTCCTTTGCAGTTGTAGTTTTTCATTGTTGTACAGTAAAACAGTTGTGGCATGCATGTAGATTTGCACCAAGTATTTCGCAGCTGCACTTTCAATTAACTAGATATTATTTTCAGTGCTATGGTAATGTTTTTTCTTATTTTGCTCTTCAAATTGTGCTTTTCTGTGTTATCGTATGAAATATTGCGACAATAATGGCATGTGAAAAACGTAATACTAGGCTCCAAAATAAACTAAGAAATGACAGTGAAGACGAAAGCAGCGTGTTAGCGCCACTATGTAATGAATTAACTAATGTTCAAAGTAGTAATTTGGTAATTGTGCATAGGGAAATGGAGCGGGCTGCAAATAATGGTGTAGACAGTGAAACAATTAGTGAACAGGGAAGCATTATCGATCGATTGGTCAGCAACAGCTCGCCTCAGGAATCCGAAATGACAGGACACAATCTTGTAAATACTGTAGATTCAGGTTTTGGGTCCTCACCATTTTCTCAAATAGGTCGAGACACTTTTTCTGCTTTTCAAAATGCGAATATTGCAGGTTCAAATGCACTGCCGAATAGCACTGAGGAACATGTTTCAGACACCAGTGCATTGTTATTACAGTTAATGCAACAAATGGGACAAAGGCTACAAAAGTTAGACACAACGCTTGAACAAAATCAGAAACAAATGGAACAAAATCTTGAAAAGTTAGACACGATGGAACAAAATCAGAGACAAACACAGCAACAGTTTCAAAAGTTAGACTCATTGGAACAAACGCTTGAACAAACACGTGAAGGTTTAACTGCTGAGTTACTTAAGTCGAATTGAAATGTCAAAAAGTCTGTAATGACGTAAAAACACAAATTTGTGAGCATTTTCAATCTATTTTTTCACGTCATGAAAATGCATTACAGAATCACAAAGCAGCCATAAAAGAACTGCAAACTATTGTTCATGAAAATCATGAGACCTTGCAAGCGAAAATTGACTCAGTTGCATCTACCGATTCGGTTACACAACTTGCAAAAACTCAAGAAAACTTAAAGGACACAGTAGATACTCTGAAAATTGGTTCAGAAAGCCACATGGAGGAAATTAGTTCATTATCAGAGAAAGTAGTTGAACTTTCGGATCAGCTAAATCTATGAAGGTAGATGGTAATCTGAATGACACAAAACCAATAGTCTTTAATGACACAGAAGAGTGCAAACAAATTAGGAAATTCAAACAAAATCAGAATCAAATTAATACGCAACACCAAAGAGAAATCCGGGAAGTACAAAATCAGCTGACACAGGTAATACAAGAATTACATATTTAAGAGGGCACTCGCACTTCAATACGGGAAGAGGGACATAGAAATACGGAACAGCCACAAAATAAAAATACGGGGTACTTCGGAAATTATGAAAGAATTTGGCAAGGTACACCGAATTTTGAGATGGAACCGCCAAAACGAAGTAACAATGGCCGATATGCGACTCGCCGACATGATGATTTTGACTATAAGCTGTTTATTACTACACGTAAATTCAAAGCATTTAAGAATTCCGGCAACGACATTCATCCACAAGCGTGGCTTCATCAATTCTTTTATTGTTTTCCTCCCAACTGGGCATTAGAGCACAGATTAGAATTTATGTGTGGCTAATTAGAGAATGAACCAGCTGTAAGAATGCGATTGGTCATTCACGATTACCACAGTGAAGGAGAATTTTATCATGCCTTCCTCTCAGCATATTGGTCTCAAGCTACACAAGACCGAGTAAAACATAGCATCATAATGATGAATTATTTCGAACAATCTGAATTTTCCAGTCTTGTGAAGTATTTTGAAGACATGTTGCACAAGAATCAGTACCTGTCAAACGCATACAGCCCCTCAGAACTCATCCGCATTTGCTTAAGCAAATTGTCTGAACATTTACGACATATTATTTTGATGGGACGTTGCAAAGACGACATTGAATCTTTTCAGGGACTGTTACCAGAATTGGAAATCGACACTGACAATCACGGGACGCGAAAACAGGAACACAACAATTACAGGTCACATCCGTCACAATTCCGCGAGGAAAGAAATAATAACTGGACACGACAAGGCTATTCTTACAACGCAAATCGTGACCAAAACAGACACCACCCATATGACAACCTCCCGAGTAGTAATAATTACAGAGAGAGATCGCATTTGCATAATAATGAATGTGACAGAGACAACCTTAGAAACAGACAATATGGGAACCAAAACAATTATTATCAAGTGAGACAGAATAACTTCAGACACAACGGTCCTCCGCACAGTTACGACTCAGGGAGAAGCTCTCCACCACGTGACCGACAAGAAATTAATTACATAAATTACCGACATGACGACAGACCTGAATTTCATCAGATTCAAAATGGTTCAAATGGCTCTGAGCACTATGGAACTTAACAGCTGTGGTCATCAGTTCCCTAGAACTTAGAACTACTTAAACCTAACTAACCTAAGGACATCACACATATCCATGCCCGAGACAGGATTCGAACCTGCGACCGTAGCAGACGCACGGTTCCCGACTGAGCGCCTAGAACCGCTAGACCACCGCGGCCAGATGAATTTCATCAGAACTGGCGAGATTCAAACAGGGTTGGGCCCTCTCGACAAGGTGAATTTGTAGAAGTTAGGTCTGCTAATCCTAATAACGACGCGCGCCGACAAAGAGACAGACAATGACTCGCACCACAGGCAGCCGCGTGCGCCTGCTGACTCAGAGAAAAATAACATAGATGCCAACCTTGAGAAAAATTCCAGTATTCTTTACCGACGTATACCGCATCATAATTGCTTTCAAGTTGAAACTCTGAATACTATGAAGAGTAAAGGATTGCACCACATTTCACATGTAAAACCGTTTATTGAGAGATAATCTGCTTTTTAACTTAGTCTTTGCTTTAAAATTTTTCACTTTACATTACTAGTATGCTTTGTCAGACTTAGAATCTGTTAACATGCAACAATGTCTGAAGTTAAATATCCAGTCAAGAACCAAGAGAACTTACTTAAACAGAAATTACGAATGCATTGTTATAGTGAACAGAAGACACAGTGTTGTTATGTGTACATTCTTGCTTGTTAGTTGCACGATTACGTAACGAGTATACGGCTTACATACTTAGAACATATACTGCTAATGAGATTTTAATGCAACATTTTGGTTGACTTGAAAAGATATTCTTAATTGAAGTACATTCTGTGAGATTAAAGATGACTTAGCATTTGGTTTCTTTGATAGCTACACGGTTGTATCACGATGCTACTAATATGTGACACAATTTACATTGTTGCTTTTGCGGTGTATCTGTTTTATATCTGCACAGTTTTTCTGAATTCTTCTGGAAAGTAAAACATGTTTTAGTAGTAACTTTTGTGGTATAGCTACAATGAGACAGCCTTTTTCGTAGCACAACAATACGTTACAGTATAGTACTTTCTTGATCACGGTAATGTACGTAATAACTATGATATCTACATGCATAGCATTTCACTTTTGTTTATGATGAGGTAAGTACACTGACTTCTGCAAAACTTAGCTTTCGGAGGACGATAACTACGACACTTCCACAGAATTATCTTACAGCAAGACGCACATTTAGTGCTAAAGGATACGTATTTGAGTGAGATGTGAGTTTCTCCTGGCGTATACAACTTTCAAATAACTTCCGGGAATTCAGCCAGGTAACACTTTCAGCGACCGCCGATATTTCGGCGGGAGAACACCCCGCCAATTTCAAGGCAAACTGCCTTGCCTTGAAAATGGCGGGGTGTTCTCCCGCCGAAATATCGGTGGTCGCTGAAAGTGTTACCTGGCTGAATTCCAGGAAGTTATTTGAAACGTATTTGAGTGATTAATTTTGTACATAAAACATTTATTTTTAAAGATTTTTGAATTACAAAGATACTAAGGTTTTCCGTGATACATTTCATTCCATTGCTGTAATCTGTAACACCTGAGGGTATAATTACATTAATCCTCAGGGGGGTACACGCTTACTTTGTGTACCATGTGTGTAGCAACCACAAGGAGCCCTAGCTAATATGGTATTTGCTTATACAACTTTACACATCGGTACCATATTTCTCTAACACAGAATTACACAGCTATCTGATTATTTAACAGAGAAACAAACATTTTGTTTTTTTTTGTTTTTTGTTTTTTTACTACGTTAGTGACACATGTTTACGCAATTACGCAGTTGGATAACTTCACACTTATGAAATTGTATTTTGTCTGTACTTTGTGAACTGTTCATATTTTTTTTCGGAACCATTGTGATACTATGAGAGCTTTGAATGATATATTTGGTATGGGATTGCGAGTTTTAAAGTACAATTGAGGTAGATGACACTATTGAAATGAGCAGAGAATATTTTTAGGTTTTGAAATTATTGCAGAAAGCTATGACGGTTTTGAGATTTGGCTGAGTTTTTATGATGTTATTATTACGATGACAATGTGTATTATGCTGTTGAGGTATTTTTATGATCAATAAGCTGATGCTATATGAGGAATTTGATTATGCTACATATTTATTATGATGAAATATTGAAGAAGTGTCAACGACTATGTATATGTATAATAAGGTTAGGAATAATGAGTGGTAGTTAGGGACTCTGACTTGTGAAAAAGGGTGTTGGAAACCAAGAATCATACTTTAAGAGTTATGAAATGTGTGTAAATGCTTGAATGTATCACAATGCCGGTGAAAATTTTTTGGACACTGTTATATTTATAGGATTTTGTTTCTACAGATTTGTAACGCAAATATTTCGACCTGTGAAATTTTATTTGTATCAAACTGTCACTGTAGCGGAAACTGATGTCGTAAATATTTCGGTAAGGAAGGTAGGTCACTGTAAGCACCCAGCTGCGTGACAGTCGCCTGGAAAGGAGCCGTTAGTGTGTGCCTTTCAGAGGCACAGGTGGAGAAAAAAAGAGGCCATTATCCTTGCTATTGACATTTCTTTGTAGAAAGCATCGCAAATACGACACGCCCAAACTTGAAAACATACCATTACACTGTGGAGCTCTTAATTTATGATATTTACTAAATTGCCTAATGAAGTGATGAGAAACATTTTTACATCTATTGTCTTTCTAGTTGAGAGATTTTTTACTGTCTTTGGAAACGCCATTTGGCTAGTGAATGATGTTTCACACATTGCTTTGTATATATTTGCTCATTTCGTTTAATATCTAGTTTCTAGCTGTAGCAGCATTGGTTAAGATAAAATTTAATAGATGTACCAATATATATATTTTATGCCTACAGATCCAATAAATAATAATTTTATGATCTACTTCCAAAAAAATGAGGGAGCACAAAAAGACATTTCCACTTTACAGTAATTGCATACATAATTTTTGTCAGTGACTTGGTAACTTGTCTTCTAGAGTAAGTTATAGTGATGCATCACTCTAGTGTTAAGATCTGACATAGGTATTAGACATTTCATATCTTTACAGTAATATTTTTTCTTCTTGACCTTTGTCATGTTTAGTTCTAAGTTATTGCATTTGCTGCTGCTGTTTGCCAGGCATAGTGCTACTGAATTTCACTTTGTATTACTCTGTTAAGCCATTTTTACTACCGGTTTATTTTTCTTGTTGCTGCACATTGGCTCATATTAGTTGTAATATTGCATTTGCTTTGCTAATTTAAATATACTGCTGCTTGCTTTGCCAATTTGCATTTTTTTGTCATTTCTGTCTGTGTTGATTGTTTTGTACTGCTGCATTGCCTTGTCCCTTAGTTTATGCATCTGAGCTCAGTAGATTTAAGTTAGCTTAAGAGGAGGTAGACTATATAAGAGAGTGAGCTGCGTTGAATTGGAAGAAATGCAGTGAGAAGTTATACGAAAAAAGTACAGAAAGCAGGTATAGATAGGACTTTTTGGGAATAATGATGAACGAAGGGAGATCTCCAAGAAAGAAAAGTTTTGTTCGTAAAATACTGCAGTACCAAATGTTACACTGAAAACAAACCCTGTCCTTTCCTCCTGTGTTATTCTGCTATGTGTTTGTGTACTCTTGTGTATTTGTGTTTTTCCTGTCTTTATGTGTTTAGCTAATACGAGTTATGTTGTAGAATTTTTCTAATAATATGTTATTTTCTCTGTAAAGATATTTAGACATTATTTATTCTGTTGTGTTTCAATGCTCATATGTGAAATTAATGTTTCGAAAACTATTCTTATTATTTTATATATTTACTTATGTCATAATTCCTGTAACACTGATGTATATGTTTATTTCAATTCTTTTGTAAAGCCCGTATTACTACAAATGTTATCTGTATTATTATGTTCCTTGATGATGTATTTTGTACGTTTGTTATTGTATTCTTATGTTATAAAATTGTAATTGACACCAGTTCATCAAATTAATTAACTTGTAAGTTATATTTCACTGCACACGTTTCTGTTGGTCATAGTATATGGACAATATGTGAGAAGTAGGGACAGACAGTGTTTGCATGTGTGTTAATAATTCAGCAAGGGACTGGTTAACAGCATTGCTGGTTCTAAAGACAATTCCAAAAACTTTGTGAGTGCACAAGTGGTGGTTTATGGACTTGCCATATTGTCCGCAAGACTCTTCGATGGTGATTGTGCACCTGCAGAGTCGCAACAGATGGCTGCTGGCCCTCTCTACAAGGACTGCAGCGGGTCTGCGCCTTTGATGGCCCACCAATACCATCATTTCTACAAGGACTGCACTGGGTCTGCACCTCTGGTGGCCCACCAATACCGTAATCTCTACCAGCACTGCAGTGGGTCTGCTCTGTGATGACCTACCTACCAATATTCTTCAACTTCGACTGACTCTGCTGTGGGTTTGCTCTGTTGTGGCCCATTACCTATCTGCATGTCAAGAGTCAGCACTGTCTTTCCGTTGGAAGGACAACACTACTTCTTCAAGACTGCATGGAAATCCACTACTTCCATGTGCATTTCCTTTTCTGTCAGACTTTGAGAAAAACACTGCAATTTTACTATGATGAACGATCAGGACTGTCTTAATGGACTGTGAGAAAATTTTAGCTTTTGACCAACATTATATCAATAATTGCGTGCATTTGATTTCTTTGTTATTGTAATTATGATTATGAAAAATTTTTTCAAATCTGTATTGGCCACTGCCCAAAACAAGTTGTAAAATTTTTTGTGGAGAGCATGGGGGCTATGTAAGTAGGCTGTTTAGGTTTTTATATTGGTAACGGCACGTAGCGCACTGTACGAAAATCACTGGCTGTGCTGTGTGCAGTCTGTGGCTAGGTGGCATTGTTGTAATATTCGCTATTGTAGTGTTGGGCTGTTGGCTGTTAACAGCGCGTAGCGTTGCGCAGTTGGAGGTGATCCGGCAGCAGTGGTGGATGTGGGGAGAGAGATGGAGGAATTTTGAGAGCGGACGATCTGGACGTGTGTCCATCAGAAAGAGTAAATTTGTAATACTGGATATCATGGATTGCTATATATATTATGACTTTTGAACACTATTAAGGTAAATACATTGTTTGTTCTCTATCAAAATCTTTCATTTGCTAACTATGCCTATCAGTAGTTAGTGCCTTCAGTAGTTTGAATCTTTTATCTAGCTGGCAGTATTGGCGCTCGCTGTATTGCAGTAGTTCGAGTAACCAAGATTTTTGTGAGGTAAGCGATTTGTGAAATGCATAGGTTAATGTTAGTCAGGGCCATTCTTTTGTAGGGATTTTTGAAAGTCAGCGCAGTTGGAGGTGATCCGGCAGCAGTGGTGGATGTGGGGAGAGAGATGGAGGAATTTTGAGAGCGGACGATCTGGACGTGTGTCCATCAGAAAGAGTAAATTTGTAATACTGGATATCATGGATTGCTATATATATTATGACTTTTGAACACTATTAAGGTAAATACATTGTTTGTTCTCTATCAAAATCTTTCATTTGCTAACTATGCCTATCAGTAGTTAGTGCCTTCAGTAATTTGAATCTTTTATCTAGCTGGCAGTATTGGCGCTCGCTGTATTGCAGTAGTTCGAGTAACCAAGATTTTTGTGAGGTAAGCGATTTGTGAAATGCGTAGGTTAATGTTAGTCAGGGCCATTCTTTTGTAGGGATTTTTGAAAGTCAGATTGCGTTGCGCTAAAAATATTGTGTGTCAGTTTAGTGTTGATCAGAATAAGTAAAGAGAGTAATGTCTGAGTACGTTCAATTTTGTTCAGCTGTTTGAAAATCAAATAATGTAAGAGGTTTATCAGCACAGTAATTCATTAATTTTTCTAAGGGGACGTTTCAAATGTTAATTTCGTCTGTGAAGTCTGTTGCTTCGTATTTTGTTAGAAGTATAAAACGTCGAAAATAGCTCATTGTCTTACCATGATACGCTTTTGGTTTAGTACTCTTAAAATAAGGCGAGCAGTTTGCAGTTGATATGCCCCATTGCGCTCGACTTTGTGCTGTTATGTCTGCTTGGCCAAGCCCGCACGTTTTTGACACACACTATCAAGTATATTCACTTACAGATGCTTGCACAAGTTTAGATGTTCAACCCTTAAGGTGGCTACACACGTAACTGCGTGCTTGAAAAGCAAGCATGCACAAGCAGGCAGACATCATCTTGCTGAAAAGCAGGCCCAGGGTGGCTTGCCATGATGGGCAACAAAATAGGGCGTAGAATATTGTCGCCGTACCGTTGTGCTGTATGGGTGCCGCACATCACAACCAGAGGGGTTCTGCTACGAACAGAAATGGCACCCCACTCCATCACTCCTCGCCGTCGGGCCATTCGGCATGCGACAATCAATTTGGTATCTTTCTGCTGTCTGGGGTGTGTCCAGACACAAGCCTTGGGACAGGACAGAACTGTTTATTAATGCTTACTTTGGTAAGGGAGTGTTGCTGTCTTTCGTCACATTCGTTTTTGGTGTACTGGTGAAGTATATTTATCAGAAGGAAGGACATATTATCGCAGCCACAAAAGTAACCTGCAGCTAGAAAACAGTTCTGAAGGAAAACTGTTGTGGCAAAACAAATAAGAGAGATTATCGAAGATGTTTGGTGTAGTACAGTGCTCTGCAAAACTTATTGATGGGTTAGATAAAGTAAAGTCACATATTAACTACTTGGTGAAAATAAATGAAAGTACAGAAGTATGTGGCTAAAGGTCTCTCAGTCGTACTCAGAATGTTGGACGTCACATGCCATGAGGTCATCGTGACTACTTTCGAGAGTAGTAGGGCAAAGTTCGTACACCCCACATTGCATTGTTACCAAATTTATTCAAGACGGCGCATCCAACACGGCGGCGATAGATGTGCCAACGTCGCAATGACGTCATGGCGGGAAGTTCAAATTTTCGGCGGGAAAAAAGGTCAATTGGACTACCTCCACTGACCTGAGTCGTCCAACCACCATCTCTTCCTTGGAATTGGTGGGAAAAGGGCACAGCTTGTGCTGGGCTTCTAGATAGGATGGACATAAGTCTTTATTTTGCATGCAGTGTTTATTTAAACAATTTGAGTTGTCATAGGCAGTAGCTCCATCCAGTGTGTTCACCATGAGGTCCGGAGTCCAACTGACCTACTACACACTACCGTCAACAGAGAGCACTGTCATCCCATGGTGGTCTGGGGGAAAAATGGGGTAAAAGTACTTAGTCTGTGTCCAGCTACTGGAGAGAGGAAGGAGTGTACTTTTATTTCTTTCTTCAGTGGGGAGTTGGAACAATTTATTTAGGGACAGATTCTCATAGTTTATTTATTACACTGATACAAAACGCTCGTAAAACTACTCGTAAATCACCGAAATAATGAAGTACATTGATGTACAGATACGCAAACTACTCGTAAATTGGCCGGCCTGTGTGGCCGAGCGGTTCTAGGCGCTTCAGTCTGGAACCGCGCGACCGCTACGGTCGCAGGTTCGAATCCTGCCTCGGGCATGGATGTGTGTGATGTCCTTGGGTTAGTTAGGTTTAAGTAGTTCTAAGATCTAGGGGACTGATGACCTTAGATGTTAAGTCCCATAGGGCTCAGAGCCAACTCGTAAATTCTCAAAATAATGCATGTATAATGAACTGCGAACCCACTCACTAATTTTAAACTTTCGAAATAATGCATTTCACAGTCTACAGACCTGCAAACTATACTTAGCTCACCGAAATAATGCATGTATAACGATCTGCATACACGCTCACAACACTTAAACAGCCGAAATGCTGCGGTGCACAAACTCTCTTTGCATGGAAAAACGCTTAATGTTGTGCACGTAACCTGCTGTTCTGGCCCAGGTCACTCACCCACCCACCCTCTTCCCTTAACTATTGTACCGCCAACACGACACAGATATTAAAAATTTATGCAAATTAACTACATCAACATCCTTCACATGTGTGGGGTACTTCTTTTATTACCCAACACTGTATTGGTGCGAAAAATCGATGGAATATAGTTTAAACAAAAGATCTCTACTAAGAAACACGTCCCACCACCCGACGCCTGACGCTGACAACTCCGCACGCGTGCTTTGCAGTGCCAGCCGGACGCGAACCACCGGCTGAGAGACAAATGCCGGGGTGCGAGACACCACTCCCATACTGCTGCTGCCTGGAGCCAGTAAGTGAAAGTTGCATCTATTTTCGGGTATACAATTAGAATTCTTCGAGTGTTATACTGACGTCTCACGTCTATGTAAATAACAGCCAAGTCCTCCTCTGGATCTTTTGCAATGCTTTCCAGAATAACACAGGATGCTTTCTCCCTAGAAATCCTAATGCCCCTAGTGAGAGATGCATCTAGCTGCACGCGCATTTACTGTGGATAATGCACAGCTTTCAGAGCTGCGGCTCCAGCACCGTGCAAGAGACGTTTGCGTAGCGGCTCACCCTCGCAGGTGCGGCTAAACGGTTGTCAATGTTACACTGAAATCACATGCCTACGTAAATAAGAGCCATATCTGCCTCTCAGAAATCGTAAAGTGTTGCAGAAATAGTTAACAATCGCTTTTGTTGTAGGAGCTTTCATTATGTCACAGCTTGTCTGTTTAGAAATACTCGCCCTACCAGGACCTGTTTACGAAAATAGTCCAAAATACCACTGAATGCATTCTTCGTGATGGTCCTAATGAGGCATCCTGTGCTATCCTTCATGGAAATTGTCAGTTCCTGCTTTCAGCATACATCTCAGAAATGGTAAACATTCTCACTGCTAAAAGTCTTCTTTGTGTATGTGCACACGTGGGAAAACACCATTAATCATACATTCTTGTTGTTTCGAAAGAGAGCACTGACTAAGCACAGATAGGAAAATCAGAACAATTACGCAAACAGAATTGGGAGCACTGTCCTGCTGAAGAGAGAAATGGCTGGAGATGTCCCACTGCCACAATGGTGGATGAGAGACAGCATCCTGCAGTAGATACCTTCATCCCATCTTGCTAGATCAAGTCCGTAGAGGCTCCTATGTCCGAGCACAATGGATGCCTTGTGAATGAATCGAGCACTCCAATTGGCTCTTACTGAATTTACCCACCAAATTACTGATACTGCCAGTGTGGGAACACTGTCTGCCTTTTTCTTTCTGAAGATGAGACTTTCAGTGGCAAAACTTCTCAGTGAAGAAATAAATAAATAAATAAAAGTACACTCCTTCCTCTCTCCAACAGCTGGACACAGAATGAGTCCTTTCCCCGCTATTTTCCCCCCAGACTGCCATGGGAAACAGCGCTCTCTGGTGGCAGTGCTGTGTACTAGGTCAGTTGGACTCCAGACCTCATGGTGAACACACTGGATGGAGCTAGTGCCTATGACAACTCGAATTGTTTAAATAAACACTGCATGCAAAATAAATACTTACATTCATCCTATCCGGCAGCCCAGCACAGGATGAGTCTTTTTCCCACCAATTCCAAGGAAGAGGTGGTCGTTGGATGACTTATGTTAGTGGAGGTAGCCCAAGTGACCTTTCTTTCCTGCAATTTTCTTATTTTCATGGAGGAAACCCAATTGACCTTTTTTCCCATTAAAATTTGGACCTCCCACCATTTTCTGGGGGAAGGGGCGTGAGGGGAGATGGAGGGGAGTGGGTTAGGTTAGTGGAGGCAGCCCTATTGACCTATTTTCCCGCCGAAAATTTGAACTTCTCGCCATGATGTCAATTGCGACGATGCCACATCTATCACCACCATCTTGAATCCGCCATCTTGCATAAATTTGGCAACAACGCAACGTGTGGTGGCACGAAATTTTGTGGTAGTACTTTCGAGCAGTTATGGTGTACTATGGTGGTGTTGTTCATTGCAATATTGGCCGAATCCATTTGAATGATTTGACTTAGGGGGGATGATCGGGAAACTGGAAGAAGGAGGAAGTGTGACAAGTGTAGACCAGGAATTTGGTATGACTCAGAGCATTGTTTCACCTGCATGTGGAGCCTTGCAAAGCAGGGGCACTACTCTCTGAAAGAGAGGAAGGGGTCGACGACGGCCAGCTACAGCAGCAGACGACTGCTACATTGTCCAACAGGCAAGAACGGACGCGCATGAAGCAGCAGGGCTGTTGCAATCAAATATAACAGGGCTGCAAGGCACGCAATCTCACGCTCCACAGTGGCACAGCGACTGCATGGGCTGGTCTCTGTGCACGGCGACCAGTGCGGCGTATTCCGTCGCTACCCGCAGCTGGGCAGCACAGTTTGCAATGGTGCTGGGACGGGGCCATCGAGGAGTGCTGTTGTGTGCTCTTTTTGGATCAAAGCAGATTACGTCTGACAAGTGAAACTTCCCATCGCCCCCCCCCCCCCCCCCCGTCAGATTTAGTAGTAAGAGAGCCCAGTGGACAGCCCGCCAAAAACTAAATACAGTTCAAGCATGAAAACAGGATGAAGGTATACTGTACTGTGAAAGAAAGCAAAATAGAAACAGTGAACGGTTCAAGGACAAGAACTTTAAGCATCTTGAAACAGCAGCGGCATCGTGGTCAAGTGGTCATGGTGTTGAACTGCCTAGTAGGTTTCACCAACTTTTTTTACATTGTTCGCTGTATTCAAATTTGTGTCTGTGCCGTGGCGCAAATTCCGTTTGCCACAGCGAGGTGTAAAGAAGGGACCTACAATGACGGTTGATTCCGCACAACTACTCTATTAGTAGCCGAAACGAAGTGGCTTTCCAATGGGAACTGCAAACGTTTGATGACAATGCAACAATTCCACGGAATCCTCCACCGGAAAACACGTCTGGTGTGTCATACACGGAATTAATGACAATACGTGTGTCATATGGTGGGAATCTCTTATTGACCCACCTAATTTGTACGCTTGATAAGTGAGTGAGATATGCTTCCTTGCCCGTTTTAGGTGTTCGTATGAAAGTTGGATGCAACCACTCCCAAGGAAATGATGAAAACAGTAGTTTGTCACATAGGCTGTAACAAATGAACGCATCAGTTTCACAATCACACAGTTTCTCTGTACTCTGCCAAAACATATGTTACTAAAATTTTTGAAGTTGCGTTCCGTTTTGAAAATTTGACTCTTGAATTCCCTCCGCCACACACCGTCATGTGGCTTGCGGAGTATGGATGTAGATGTTGTAACGTAGTTCACACCCATCTATCTGTTGTTTTCACTTCTGTGAGACGTCTACGTGGATCCTCTTCTGCTATTGCTATTTATAACATTTACTTGCGACGGTAACATATTATTAGCAAACGACTCATATTCTGTGACCAACTGCCACGACTACAGAAAGAAAACAAACATTTGAACGACTGGGTGAACATTTCATAATGTTGTGAAAAAAAAATAATAAAATTTAATGGCCTGAAAGAGTTTTGATTGTGGGTCGTTGGATTTACAGTCCACCACCTTGACCACTTTCTTTCTAACTGTGCTGGGGAGATTTCTTTTTCATTTTGTTCGATATATTTCGTTGCGTTTGGTCGGGGCGGAAGGCACAAGACATCCGTTCAAGTTGATCCCTTTACTCAGTTTTTTTTTATTATTATTATTACAGAGGGCAAGCAGCCCTCTGACCGAACACGCTGAACTACCACGCCGGCCTTCACTGAACCACGACGTTCCAGCTGTTCAACTTCCTCAATATTGCAGTCGTTAAACTTAGACTGTCCACTGTTTCAACTTGGACTGTCCACTGATTCTATTTTGCTTTTTCTAAAGTTCAGTGCATCTTCTTCCTGTTCTCATGCTTGATCTGTGTTCAGTTTTTTATGGGCTACCCACTGGGCAATCTTACTACTAAATCTGAGGGGCGTGCGATGGAGAATTTCTCTTGTGAGTAGTGACTTCGGACGGACCCCCATACAGTAAGAGGGAACACGTAATGCACCCAGGAACACTGTCGAACATAATCGTTTTCGTGATCTAGGTGTTACGGAGTGGTAGGCATAATGGTTCATGGGCGCACTGACCTCCAAATCTTTGAGCACGTACTCTCGCCAGTCACTCTGTACACCTTCCCCAGGGTCGTCTTTTCAGGAGTGCAATCGGCCCTAACCTTCATTTTTAAGGTTGGACCATACCTAAAAGGAACTGCTACGGTATAGTACAGAAAGTAACTGAAAGAAGTACACAGTGAGAGGAAGAGAAATTGCCTTTTTATTCGAAGGAATCAATCGGTAAAAACGGAACACTCATGGGATCGCTTTGTTGTTTGCGTACCTGTCCATCTGTTAAGACCCCTTCTTTTCAGCAACAGGCAGAAGTTTGAAGTTGAAATTTTTGTCAGATACTAAGGCTTCTAATCAATGCAGTCAGAAGGTACGGCTATTTATGTCACATATTTTGATACTCGCAGACTGCACAGAATGCTTATGCATTCCCCTCAGGGCGATGGGAACAAATAGGCACCTCACGTGTAGTTTAGTCTTAGAACAAATGAGATCAGTGACACGTGATATGTAGTGACACAGAGGAGGTATGAAGGAGAGAAATTTACAAGGGAAAGAGTTTATCATATGCACGTATATCCCTCACCCTCTCTCCGTCTTTTTTTTTTCAGTTTGTCGTAACGCTCCAGGATTTACGTAACTGGATTACCCGGAGGTCAACCTGTTTTGAGTGCCGAGATTAGACATGCATCACATTGGGTGGGTAGACCCTGTTAAACAGTTCTTTGTACAACAGCTGTGCCAACGGTTCCCGTCAGGTCACCGAAGTTAAGCGCTGTCAAGCTTGGCTAGCACCTGAATAGGTGGCCGTCTATCTGCCGAGCGCTGTTGGCAAGAGGGGTGCACTCAGCCCTTGTGAGGCCATTTGAGGAGCTGCTCGACAGAAAAGTAGCGCCTACGGTCACGAAAACTAATAACGGCCGGGAAAAGCGGTGTGCTGACAACACGCCCCTCCATATCTGCATCCAGTGACGCCTAAGGGCTGAGGCTGACACGGTGATCGGTCGGTACCACTGGGACTTTCGAGACCTGTTCGGATATAGTTTAGCTAGTTACAACAGTTGTAACTCCACATGTAAGAACTGAGATGATTGTAATGTGTCCATGTTCCATCGTTCGATGCTAATAATAGCAGAAACACTGTCCGGTGTGTTTAGTCACCAATTACCATATTTTACTGATCACAAATACCAAATGCGCTTAAATTAGAACGTTCATTAAAGATGTGGAGGGAAGACAGTCATCACGTCTTGGATTATGAGGTTCTTACTTGAACCAAATATTTCCTCGAGCACCACAGAGCCTCTCTTGAAATTTTTCTTTCCGGGGTAAAGCATCAACTCCCTTTACCTGGATTCCCAACTCGTTTCTGGAAACAAGTAGCTCACCATTCCGTATATCCGCGGGATACAAGTGTTATAGCGTCCAAAGCCCAGCGAGTAATGGCTCCTATTTAACGGGGGGTGGCTGCCTCCGTTAAAATTAATGGAGCGTGGCGCATGGGTGGGGCGCTCTGACGGCGAGCCGCGGTACCTCGCTTCGCCAGCAGAAGGGCCGGGAAATCCCCACCCCTGTGGCGTGCTGTCGGCCCTCTTGGCCAAGTCTTGGAGGTGCTTATCGGATTGCGATTATTCAGCGGCCCAGCAGCCCGGCCCGTCCCTGCAAATAAGCTGGAAGAAAGTTGGCTGGGCCACTGCTAGCGCCGCTGCCAGTGGTCTGCCAAACTACACAGACTTTCCGCCCTTCCCCTCTCATAACGCTAACTCGCATCTCACCACGCCGCAGACTAGTCGCGAGACACAAAAAAGGAGAGGAAATGGTAGGGGATGGAAGGAAAAAGAGAAGCTTTCTGCAAACAGGACTGCAGGGGCAGACCTACGTTTCATGTGGGTATTGACAACAAATTGTTTTAGATGACACGACTGTGTCCTTTTGGTGAAACATTGTAATTATTACACGAGTAGACTCACTTTTGTGCCCGTGTTTCACAATTTTTTTATTTTATGTTAGCTGACTTTTCGTCACACACCCTTTTTCTAGTGTCACTGCTTCAAAGATGTTCTTCATGTCTTCTGGTGAACTATGAAACAAAGAATCCACTATCATCAAAGACATTAAGTATATGATAAATACGCTCTAAGACAAAAAAGCAAAACACGACGCACCACGAAGGAATTATCCGAGTGGGACGGAAATCGATAGATGTGATGTACAAACACAGACAAACAAATGATTATAATTTCATAAAAAATGGGTGATTTATTCAAGAGAAAGAACTGCACAATAACGCTTTTGTTCTACCTCTGGTCTTTATGCAAACAGTTACTCCGTTTGGCAATGACTGATAGAGTTGTTTGATGTGATGATGTCGTGCCAAATTCAGTCTAATTGGTGCGTTAGATGGCCGAGAAGTCCCGAGCTGGTTAGAGGACCCTGCCCATTATGCTCCAAACGTTTTCGATTCGGGAGAGATTCGGAGATCTCGCTGGCCAAGGCAATGTTTGGCAACCACAAAGACAAGCAATAGAAACTTTCGCCATCTGCAGCTGGGCATTATCCTACTGAAATGTAAGCCCATAAGGGCTTGCTACGAAGGGTAACAAAACGGGACGAAGAATATCGTCGACGTACCGCTGTGCTCTAGGTGTGCAGCGGATGACAACGAAAGGGGTCCTGCTATGAAAAGAAGTAGCACACAAGGCCATTTACCCTATTTGTCGGGCCGTACGGCGGCCAACAGTCATGCTGGTATCAAAAATGGTTCAAATGACTCTAAGCACTATGGGACTTAACATCTGAGGTCATCAGTCCCCTAGACTTGGAACTACTTAAACCTAACTAACCTAAGGACATCACACACATCCATGCCCGAGGCAGGATTCGAACCTGCGACCGTAGCAGCAGTGCGGTTCCGGACTGAAGCGCCTAGGACCGCTCGGCCACAGCGCATGCTGGTATCTGACCACTGTCCAAAGCGTGTAATATTGTGCCCTGCCCGGGACGTAATAACATACTATTTTCTTTTCCTATCGAAATGTCAAAAGTTAAAGATATAATTTAATCTTTGTGACAGTTAACTGCACTGCAAGTCAGCGAATATGTATACCCAGGATAATGAGAGCGGCGTAGCATTATCATCTGTATTTTGTCCTATTTAAGAATGCGCGCTCGTCTTTTCTTTCTCTCACTTTAGTCGCGCTCCTTTCCGACAGCATTTCACCCTATCAGACTCCTATTTTCTTCCATTTTTGTTCAAATGAACTGAAATTGTATTCCTATTAGGAATTTGTTTAGTTGTGCCATTACTATCAAACGGTTCAAATGGCTCTGAGCACTATGCGACTTAACTTCTGAGGGCATCAGTCTGCTAGAACTTAGAACTACTTAAACCTAACTAACCTAAGGACATCACACATATCCATGCCCGAGGCAAGATTCGAACCTGCGACCGTAGCTGTCGCCATTACTATCGCCAATTGCGATTACCGATATGAATTTACTATGAACACTTTTTTTTCTTTCGCTCCATAGCCGAGCTAAGATTAGTATAATTTCTACGTGTTTTGCTGAAATACGGTACAGTTTTTTATGTCCAAAACTGTGAGATTAAAGCTCGAGAGGTTAGATGTCCGTATAAAAAAAACTGATTTTGTGAAATAATAATTGTTTAATTTAGTATTTCTGCTTTCATTTCATAGTAACGATCATCTACCCCAACTTATAAAATGTTACAGATTTTGCTTTGATACATTTTTTCTTACGTTGCCAAAGCGATACCCACGAAATTAAATTAAAACTGTTCTGAATTTTCTCGCGAGGCGAAGAGACAGCTAATCGTATCCCTGAGCTCATAGGAAAGCAAATTAAACGTTTTTCAACACGCCAAGAGTCTACCGATCTTCACTTCAAACAGCAAAAAAGGTAAAAATGATTAAGAAAGTGATTTGTGTGTGCGAGTGAAATATTTAAATTCGTATTACTTTTCATTTACTGCATTTCCTATTAATTAATTAATTATTTATTCGATTATCATTTATTTTATTTTATTATATTATAAGCGTCTCCGGACACATCTTCGGCCTGGAATCTCATTGAATGGACCAAAATTGTCTTCAGTGATGAGTTCCGCTTCGAAGTGAGGCCCGACGACACGAGATGACACGTCTGAAAATTTCCCGGTCAGAAGAGTGTTACCAAACTGATTGCCACCCGCCATGCGTCCTAACAGCCAGGAGTGATGGTCTGGGCCGACATTTCATTTCATAGTAGGACCTTGTTGGTCGCCATCGATGGCTCCCTTAGGACACAGGGATACGTCGGCGATATTCTACGCGCCGTTTTGTTGTCTTTCATGATAATGCACGCCCGCACACGGTGAGAGTTTCTACTGCTTGACTGTATGCTTTCCAAATCCTACCTTGGCCTGCAAGGTCGCCAGATATCTCCCCAACTCGGAACGTCTGGAGCATTATGGGCAGGCACAATGTCCCTCAGCATCACGTCCAACAACTCTATAAATCAGTGCCAAGCCGAATAACTGCTTCTGTAAGGGACAGAGGCTGACCAACACGTTACTGACTTTCTCAATTTGTGAGGCTCTTTCCTTTCACCTTACAATATACAGGGAGTAAATTTTAAGTTGACAAACCAGAATAACTCGAAAAATAAGCTTCACACGAAAAAATGTGTAGAATCCAAAGTTGATTATTTTCGAGGCCTCATGACCACGAAACAAACAAAACTTATCCGAATCTGCGGAAAAAATTAATATTTGGGTTAACATTTGTGAAACTATAATTCTTCTCTCTCAAACCCCACCCTATGGGGAGAGAGAGAGAGTTTTAGTTTTAGTGCGTCAAAATTTACGAAGTAAATAAGTATTTTTTATTTATCCGTAATCATTTTTCACGCAAAAATGAGAACATGGATTTTATTGAATTACAGTGCCAACAACCAAGAATCAAAACAAATATTTAAGACAAAAGGTACGTAGTTTTTTATGCAGAATCTAATTCTGCAATAAAAAATGGGGGTTCCCATTTGAAATTTTAAAGCTGCCTCCTGCCCCACCCCCCATGGGGCTGGGGTGGCGGGCTAATTTTAGCACCAGCAGATGTCCCCCTCGAAAATGGTTAACTTTGGATTCTACACATTTTCTCGTGTGAAGCTTATTTTTCGAGTTATTCTAGTTTGTCAACTTAAAATTTACACCCTGTATAACAAATAACTAAACAAATCACTAAGTAATTATACGACACACTTATGATGAAATATCTAACATATTACTGAGTAAATATAAAAGTTCCTCGCAAGATAATTACCAGCAGCGCCATATTTACTACACAAGAATAAGTGTAGGGTCATTCAACAATTTTCGCAGTATGTAGGGAGAGAGGTTTTCGTACAAATTATACAACTGAAGGTCACAGGTTGGGTGGAGGACAGAGAGAGATCAACATGGTTTTTCCGTAGTTGTTCTGTCAGTATCCATAAGGAGCAAAAAGCAAAATACCGTACATTTGGTCGTTCAATTTCGGTTCTGGGAGGCTCTTTTGATGGATGAAGTATTAAGGATTTTGGGCCGGACAATACTGAAATCTTGCAAAAGGAGTACAAAAATCTGCCAGAACTAGTGAAGCAGTTGCTTTTTTCTGTTCATTTATACTTTAATTTTGCAAAATTTGTTTTGTAATACTTTAGTCAATACCTATTCAACTTTAAAGAGATATACTAACGTCGCATGCCAAGTTTTCCATAATTTAGTTAGTGATGCTGTTTGAATATTGCGTTCCAATTGAGACAGGTGTTTAGGTGTAGTTGCTATTTTTATTACATTTGGAGCTCTAAATCAGTCTCCTATGAGATTCCCAAATCTATCCTGGGACAGATTTGTGATATATTTTTCGTATTTTCTTAATTTTCTGTCCACTTAGACTTGTTTCGATCGATGTTTGATCATTCGACGACCTTCTCATTATGTGTGTCACAGTTTCATGTCTCATTTTCGGTGAGCGGCGTAATGCTAATTGACAATAGTCCATACGAAATACGAAAAGGCCATATGAAAGGCTATGGAGGCCTGGTTAGTCTCCAACCCAAACACACTTGTGAAGTAAACACAAGTATTCAGTGTTGTTGTTGTAGTCTTCAGTCCTGAGACTGCTTTGATGCAGCTCTCCATGCTACACTATCCTGTGCAAGCTTCTTCATCTCCCAGCACTTACTGCAACCTACATCCTTCTGAATCTGCTTAGTGTATTCATCTCTTGGTCTCCCTCTACGATTTTTACCCTCCACGTGCCCTCCAATGCTAATTTTGTGACCCCTTGATGCCTCAGAACATGTCCTACCAACCGGTCCCTTCTTCTTGTCAAGTTGTGCCACAAACACCTTTTCTCCACAATTGTATTCAATAACTCCTTATTAGTTATGTGACCTACCCATCTAATATTCAGCATTCTTCTGTAGCACCACATTTCGAAAGCTTCTATTCTCTTCTTGTCCAAACTATTTATCGTCCATGTTTCACTTCCATAAATGGCTACACTCCATACAAATACTTTCAGAAGCGACTTCCTGACACTTAAATCTATACTCGATGTTAACAAATTTCACTTCTTCAGAAACGCTTTCCTTGCCATTGCCAGTCTACATTTTATTCTTCTCTACTTCGACCATCATCAGTTATTTTGCTCCTACTTTAAGTGTCTCATTTCCCAATCTAATTCCCTCAGCATCCTCCGACTTAATTCGACTACATTCCATTATCCTCGTTTTGCTTTTGTTGATGTTCATCTTATTTTCTCCTTTCAAGACACTGTCCATTCCGTTCAACTACTCTTCCAAATCCTTTGCTGTCTCTGACAGAATTACAATGTCATCGGCGAACCTCAAAGTTTTTATTTCTTCTCCATGGATTTTAATACCTACTCCGAATTTTTCTTTTGTTTCCTTTACTGCTTGCTCAATATACAGATTGAATAACATCGGGGAGAGGCTACAACCCTGTCTCACTCCCTTCGCAACCACTGCTTCCCTTTCATGTCCCCCGACTCTTATAACTGCCGTCTGGTTTCTGTACAAATTGTAAATAGCCTTTCGCTCCCTGTATTTTACCCCTGCCACCTTTAGAATTTGAAAGAGAGTATTCCAGTCAATATTGTCAAAAGCTTTCTCTAAGTCTACAAATGCTAGGAACGTAGGTTTGCCTTTCCTTAATCTTTCTCCTAAGATGAGTCGTAAGGTCAGTATTGCCTCACGTGTTCCAATATTTGTACGGAATCCAAACTGATCTACTCCGAGGTCGGCTTGTACCGGTTTTTCCATTCGTCTGTAAAGAATTAGTGTTAGTATTTTGCAGCTGTGACTTATTAAACTGATAGTTCGGTAATTTTCACATCTATCAACACATGCTTTCTTTGGGATTGGAATTATTATATTCTTCTTGAAGTCTGAGGGTATTTCGCCTGTCTTATACATCTTGCTCACCAGATGGTAGAGTT
Organism: Schistocerca piceifrons; assembly: GCF_021461385.2. NCBI lineage: Eukaryota > Metazoa > Arthropoda > Insecta > Orthoptera > Acrididae > Schistocerca > Schistocerca piceifrons. The sequence continues at coordinate 345,232,164 of NC_060139.1, forward strand.
TTGTCAGGACTGGCTCTCCCAAGGCGGTCAGTAGTTCTAATGGAATGTTGTCTACTCCCGGGGCCTTGTTTCGACTCAGGTCTTTCAGTGTTCTGTCAAACTCTTCACGCAGTATCTCCCGTTTCGACTTCATGTACATTCTCTTCCAATAATATTGTGGTCAAGTACATCGCCCTTGTATAGACCCTCTATATACTCCTTCCACCTTTCTGCTTTCCCTTCTTTGCTTTGAACTGGGTTTCCATCTGAGCTTTTGATATTCATACAAGTGGATCTCTTTTCTCCAAAGGTCTCTTTAATTTTCCTGTAGGCAGTATCTATCTTACCCCTCGTGAGATAAGCCTCTACATCCTTACATTTGTCCTCTAGCCATCCCTGCTTAGCCATTTTGCACTTCCTGTCGATCTCATTTTTGAGAGGTTTGTATTCCTTTTTGCCTGCTTCATTTACTGAATTTTTGTATTTTCTCCTTTCATCAATTAAATTCAATATTTCTTCTGTCACCCATAGATTTCTACTAGCCCTCGTCTTTTTACCTACTCGATCATCTGCTGCCTTCACTATTTCATCCCTCAGAGCTACCCATTCTTCTTCTACTGTATTTATTTCCCCCATTCCTGTCAATTGTTCCCTTATGCTCTCCCTGAAACTCTGTACAACCTCTGGTTTAGTCAGTTTATCCAGGTCCCATCTCCTTGGATGCCCACCTTTTTGCAGTTTCTTCAGTTTTAATCTACAGTTCATAACCAATAGATTGTGGTCAGAGTCCACATCTGCCCCTGGAAATGTCTTATAATTTAAAACTTTATTCCTAAGTCTCTGTCTCAAGATTATATAATTTATCTGATACCTTCTAGTATCTCCAAGGATTCTTCCATGTATACAACCTTCTTTTATGGTTCTTGAACCAAGTGTTAGCTATGATTAAGTTATGCTCTGTGCAAAATTCTACCAGACGGCTTCCTCTTTCATTTCTTACCCCCAATCCATATTCACCTACTATGTTTCCTTCTCTCCCTTTTCCTACTCTCGAATTCCAGTCACACATGACTATTAAACTTACGTCTCCCTTCACTACCTGAATAATTTCTTTTATCTCATTATACATTTCATGAATTTCTTCATCATCTGCAGAGCTAGTTGGCATATAAACTTGTACTACTGTAGTAGGCGTGGACTTCGTGTCTATCTTGGCCACAATAATGAGTTCACTGTGCTGTTTGTAGTAGCTTACCAACACTCCTATTTTTTTATTCATTAATATCTCATATTTATATTATATTTATATATTCATTAATATCTCATATTCATTAATATCTCCTGCATTACCCCTATTTGATTTTGTATTTATAACCCTGTATTCACCTGACCAAAATTCTTGTTCCTCCTGCCACCGAACTTCACTAATTCCCACTATATCTAACTTTAACCTATCCATTTCCCTTTTTAAATTTTCTAACCTACTTGCCCGATTAAGGGATCTGAAATTCCACGCTCCAATGCGTAGAACGCCAGTTTTCTTTCTTCTGATATCGACGTCCTCTTGAGTAGTCCCCGCCCGGAGATCCGAATGGGGGACTATTTTACCTCCGGAATATTTTACCCAAGAGGACGCCATCATCATTTAACAGTAAAGCTGCATGCACTCGGGAAGAATTACGGCCGTAGTTTCCCCTTGCTTTCAGCCGTTCGCAGTACCAGCACAGCAAGGCCGTTTTGGTTAGTGATACAAGGCCATATCAGTCAATCATCCAGACTGTTGCCCCTGCAACTGCTGAAAAGGCTGCCGCCCCTCTTCAGGAACCACACGTTTGTGTGGCCTCTCAACAGATACCTCTCCGTTGTGGTTGCACCTACGGTACGGCCATGTGTATCGCTGAGGCACGCAAGCTTCCCCACCAACGGCAAGGTCCATGGTTCATGGAGGGGAAGTATTTAGTATATTCTGAATATATAATATAAAGAAAGTATTCAGTATATTCTGTCAATCTGTTATTCCTGAAACTATCGGTGTTTTTAGAAAAACTATAGTGATCTTCCTGATTCTGCGATTAATCAAAAACTTCATAGGAACACAATTAGCAGAGCCACAGGTGCCTGAAAATGAAATCAGAATTTGGTATCTCCAACTCAAATGGTCTGTCCAAGGGACTTCTCGTAATTAAATCTTTCATATCTTCTAGAACACGCAGTATATTGTTGGTAACATTAAGTCTCCGTTAATATGTCCCTATGGAAAACAAGCAAATGGTAGTAGAGCGACAAACGTATCATCATTAAAGATACAGATCAGCGTGTAACAATACCTACAAAATCTCATAATAAAAATGAATGGGACTCATGTTCTAGCAAGTATGAGACATAAGCTCCACTGGTGTCCACGAACAACGAGAGCAGCAGATGAAGACGGTGCATTATGTGCCACTCGTTGTGGCAGACCTGCCGCAATGCTGTTTCCTAAATAAACCCCCCGGGACGAGATTAAGCGCTAGAAATAGTGGGCGAGGCACGGCTCTGTTTAGAATTATAGCCCGATATAGTCATACGAGGTGCGACAATAAAGTAATGAGACTGATGTGAAAAAAAAAATGTTGCTTAAGGCTTTAGTCAAGTTTAGTATTGTCTCCTTCAAAGTAATTCCCTTCTGATTACACACACTTTTTCCAGCGCTTCTGCCATTGATGGTAATATTTCTGGAACTCATCTTCTGTAATATCCTCCAAGACCCTCGTCACAGCTTTTGAGACATCTTGTGTTGTTAGAAAATGGTGTCCCTTGACCGCCGTTTTGACTCTTGGAAATAGAAAAAAGTCGCATGGAGGGTTATCTGGTGAATAAGGTGGCTATGGTAGTGCTGAAATTTGTTTCGAGGTTAAAAATTGCTGTACTGACAGAGCAGCATGGGATGGAGCATTATCGTGATGCAGAATCCAATTATCAGCAATGTTGGCACGGACACGAAGAACTCTTTGACGAAGTCTTTCTAAAATTTCTTTGTAGCAATATTGGTTAACTGTTTCCCCAGGAGGCACCCACTCTTTATGAACAATTCCCTTGGAATCAAAGAAGCACACAAGCATGCATTTCACTTTTGACTTTGACATGTGAGCTTTTTTTGGTCTGGGTGATCCCTTTGAGCACCATTGCGATCTTTGGGGTTTTGTCTCTGGATCGTACTGAAAAAACCAAGTTTCATCACCAGTGATAACACGGCTCAACAATTCTGGATTGATTTCCATTTACTCTAACAGATCGGCTGGCACATTTTTCAGTGTTTCTCGCTGTTGTGGTGTGAGATTTTTGGGGACCGTTTTGGCACAAATCTTTCTCATACCAAGATCTTCAGTTATTATTAGACGAACCGTTTCTCGATTGATGTTCAGTTCTTCTGCAATCATTTTCACGGATAATCTTCGATCAGATTGTACGAGTTCATGCAGCCTGGCCAAGTTGAAATCCGTCCGTGAGGTTGATGGTCGTCCACTGCGGTCTTCATCTTCACCATTCGTTCTGCCTCCACTAAACATTTTATGCTACACAAAACGAAATAATGACAATATTCATATGCAGTTAAGTTTGCTTGAATACATAATAGAATGGTAGCACATTGCCCAAATTCCATTTGAAACATCAATGTATGCGCCAAATAACGCCTCATTACTTTAGACTAAACGTAAAATATTCACCAACGAAAAACTTGAGCTCTTTGACATAACCTCCTCTCCAAAAGCCTTCTGAAGCTTACCATAAGTTGTCATCGCGTTTTCACCCAATTTAACGCAAAAAGAAATGGCATAACGTTGCGAGATATTATGTTGTTCCATTTCCGTGACGAGAGACACAAACACATGTTAACTTATTACAACACAACTCACAACTGAGCAGTTGCATCGATGTGCCGCTTGGACTAGAAGCAGCTTATAGACCAAGGTCAAACATATTGTGCCTACGCGAGCCTGCAGGGTTAACACATCTTGCAAAGAAAATCAGTCTGATTGCTTTATTGTCGCACCTCGTAGAGTCATCTACTTTCATGCCCAGCAGCTAAACTTGCTGCAAAAAATACACTCCTGGAAATGGAAAAAAGAACACATTGACACCGGTGTGTCAGACCCACCATACTTGCTCCGGACACTGCGAGAGGGCTGTACAAGCAATGATCACACGCACGGCACAGCGGACACACCAGGAACCGCGGTGTTGGCCGTCGAATGGCGCTAGCTGCGCAGCATTTGTGCACCGCCGCCGTCAGTGTCAGCCAGTTTGCCGTGGCATACGGAGCTCCATCGCAGTCTTTAACACTGGTAGCATGCCGCGACAGCGTGGACGTGAACCGTATGTGCAGTTGACGGACTTTGAGCGAGGGCGTATAGTGGGCATGCGGGAGGCCGGGTGGACGTACCGCCGAATTGCTCAACACGTGGGGCGTGAGGTCTCCACAGTACATCGATGTTGTCGCCAGTGGTCGGCGGAAGGTGCACGTGCCCGTCGACCTGGGACCGGACCGCAGCGACGCACAGATGCACGCCAAGACCGTAGGATCCTACGCAGTGCCGTAGGGGACCGCACCGCCACTTCCCAGCAAGTTAGGGACACTGTTGCTCCTGGGGTATCGGCGAGGACCATTCGCAACCGTCTCCATGAAGCTGGGCTACGGTCCCGCACACCGTTAGGCCGTCTTCCGCTCACGCCCCAACATCGTGCAGCCCGCCTCCAGTGGTGTGGCGACAGGCGTGAATGGAGGGACGAATGGAGACGTGTCGTCTTCAGCGATGAGAGTCGCTTCTGCCTTGGTGCCAGTGATGGTCGTATGCGTGTTTGGCGCCGTGCAGGTGAGCGCCACAATCAGGACTGCATACGACCGAGGCACACAGGGCCAACACCCGGCATCATGGTGTGGGGAGCGATCTCCTACACTGGCCGTACACCACTGGTGATCGTCGAGGGGACACTGAATAGTGCACGGTACATCCAAACCGTCATCGAACCCATCGTTCTACCATTCCTAGACCGGCAAGGGAACTTGCTGTTCCAACAGGACAATGCACGTCCGCATGTATCCCGTGCCACCCAACGTGCTCTAGAAGGTGTAAGTCAACTACCCTGCCCAGCAAGATCTCCGGATCTGTCCCCCATTGAGCATGTTTGGGACTGGATGAAGCGTCGTCTCACGCGGTCTGCACGTCCAGCACGAACGCTGGTCCAACTGAGGCGCCAGGTGGAAATGGCATGGCAAGCCGTTCCACAGGACTACATCCAGCATCTCTACGATCGTCTCCATGGGAGAATAGCAGCCTGCATTGCTGCGAAAGGTGGATATACACTGTACTAGTGCCGACATTGTGCATGCTCTGTTGCCTGTGTCTATGTGCCTGTGGTTCTGTCAGTGTGATCATGTGATGTATCTGACCCCAGGAATGTGTCAATAAAGTTTCCCCTTCCTGGGACAATGAATTCACGGTGTTCTTATTTCAATTTCCAGGAGTGTAGTTGTAACCTGCAATCCTTCAGTCTGATAATCCAAGCACTGGTATGTAATGTGAATTTTTAAATAAGAAGCAAGTTGCAATAAAATATAATAATAATGTAATAAAAAAAAAGAGCTATGTTCTACTGAATAACTTAGGTAGACGACTCCAAAGTATTCAGATTGAACGAACTGATGATTTATTCAGTCAGACAAGACAATGATATAGTTGAAATGGTAGTCCCACAATAATGCAATTAAACAAAAACGGAATAATAACAATACTCATATGCAGTTAAGAATACATAACATAATGGTAGCAGATTGCCCAAATATTATTTAAAACATCACTGTATGCGGAAAACAAAGTCTCATTAGATTAAACTAAACATAAAATATTCGCGATGGCGGTCAGCATACTAAAACTAGCGAAATCATGAATAGATTCTCGCACTGTGTCCAGCATTAATTCCAAAATGTAACCGAGGTAAGTTATAGTTCAGTGCTGTCTATCATCTAATGCTCGCGATATGTTGCTGTTCTAGCCAGCTCTCAGAGTTCAAGTCCCACTTGGCTCAGATTTTTCCAAAGTGTAAACGAATATTAAAGTATTCCTGCTACCGCTTCCTGCCAAAAATCTATCACTTTCCCAGTCTAAAACCGCATCAGCTCCCCAAAGCGTCACCTCAAGAACAGACCCACCACCAGGTGCAGAATGAACAGGAGTGACTGCTTGCTCTCGCTTTTAACCACCCAGGTTCCCCAACAAAATTTAGAAGCTACTTAAAACGCACATAATGGACCACTATTCAAAATACACGTAAGTTTCAAATGTGACATATACGCTGTAAATGAAAGGCCTTTCTCTCCCAGACCCTCTCTGACTATACAGATTATTCTATCAACTTGGTACGACAAACAGTTCCAGAGAAAAACACTCGGAAGAACACACAGACGGATAAAAAATAACAAAAATATTTTTTCGTGTTACATAATAACAAATTAACAATTTTAGTATATTTTTCTTTAGTAATTCTGTGAAACCTTGCTTCCTGTCAAATTTCTTGATTGCAGGTGAATAGGAAGTGCCCTATAGGTTTTTATGAGTGAGTTTTAGAGTAGCAAAATATGTGACATACAGTAAATGGCCGAATCGTTTGACGGAATTGATTTAGAAGCTTAAACGTTTTACAGTGCCAAGGGACCATAGATCATAATATGTGACATAAATTTGAACTTGGATCGCCAATTCGTTCCTGAGAAAAAGGGTTATTAAATCTCGGACATACGTACGTACATACATACAGACGGCGAACAAAGCAATCCTTTTTTCAGACTGATGCACGGAACATACAAAAAATAAAAAAGTAAAATAAAATCAAATCAAATATTTGTCAGTAAATTATTAACAATTTATGGTTTAAGACAGGACCCTCTCCCAGTACTTCTACCGTTTTTTGCTTACTTTAATTGTGTTAACGATTTTATCGACGCAAAGAAACACATTCTATTTGTAGATAACACCAGCATTTTAATCATATCTATCAATAGAACGTCCATGGAAACAGGGATCAATGCTTCAGTATCTAGTTTTACTAGCTGTTTTCACAAAAATCGGTAATGATACGATAAAACTCCGTTAATATATTTCCACTCTTTACGTTTTTCCAAGCATCTGTATAATACCAGATCTTGACATTACAGTATTCAGCACATTGTCTCGAACTAAACTTCTAGGAGTATGACTAAAACGCAACTTAAAATGGGACTGTCACTTTCATAATCTTGCTATGTTCTTGAAAGTATCAACGAAAAATATTATTTATCGTTATTTCAAAGTTTATAAGGTATTCGAAACTACCTTATATGTCAATTCCGCCTGTACGCAAGACTTTTCGCAGTTCTGTTGAGTCATCACCAACCACCCGCTGTAAATAAACAGTTTAATAGTTGTCAGTCGGAGAACATCACGCCAAAGAAAGCACATTGTGTTCTCTGGGAATTCCACGCGCGCAGCGGAGTGTACAGTGAATTGTACGAGAGCTGTGGGGCGTGAACTTCATCTCACGGACTGTCTGTGTTTCCCTTTATCTGATACATGGAAGCGCTTTAGTGCCCTATTTGCTCGATGAGTTCCAGAGCAGGTTGTAGCTTATGAAAAAAGTCTGTAGCATCAAATATATCAAACATTGCCTAAGAACGGTCGTGCTATTTTGGAGAGCCCTGAAAACAAACGCACCATACCGACAACAACAGAAAACGGCTTATTCTATTGTAATCAGTTGAATTCTACCGCTGACTTGCGTCTGTCTTTCTTTCCCATTTCCGCGTAACGGCCTTTTTTCCCCATTCCCGCAACCCGGCATTGTGAGTAAAAATGGATGCAGCCAAGGGGCGCGTGTTCTTCATTCCTAAACGTCAGCAAGCAGCGAGTCAAATGCATTTTCCAACAGAGAATAACTCGTTATTACCACCGTTGATTCATAACCTAAAAACATAAAGTGCAAATAAGTTTTCACACACGTGGCAGGAAACTCTGTTCTGTTCCCCTTACAATGCTCAGGGTAATAAAGCACGTACTGACGCCACTGCTGAAAACATTAAAGGTGTTTTTACAAAAGGTCATCTCACTTCTTTCACGTGGCAGTGATCAGCAGTCAAAGAAAATATGCATTCACATTTAGCGTTATTCGTATGTTAATACGAAGGTTGGAACTTTAATAGTGGCAACTATTTATTTACAGCTCGTACAAAATAGATACGTGTTTCAAAGTTTTACTGACCTTCAAAGTAGTCACCAGCATTGTGTATAACCTGTTGCCAGTGATGTGGAAATCATAGGATACTCTTAGCAGTGCCAGTCGTGTTGACAGTTCGAGCGGTGCGGTCTATTGCCCGACGAATTTGTACCAGTTCTGAAGCGAATGCCGTGAAGTGTTTCCTTCAGTTTAGAAATCGAGTTGAACTTACGAAGGCTTAAGTCAAGGGAGTGCAGTAGGTGGTATAGCACTTAGCAGCCCCATCCCTGAAACAAATCAGTAACAGCTTGCACTATACGTTCTTACGTGCTTGAGCATTGTCCTGCAAAATGGTGGTCAGGTCCTGCAGAAAGTGTCATCACTTCTGTCTCTGTGCTGTTCAGTTTTGGAATACAACCTACGACCAGCTTAGAGACAGAAGTGATGACACATTCTGCAGGACCCAACCATCATTTTGCAGGACAATGCTCAAGCACGTACTGTGCAAGCTGCTACTGATTTGTTTGACTGATGGGGCTGCTAAGTGCTATACCACCTACTGCACTCCCTTGACTTAAGCACTCATAAGTTCAACTCGATTTCTAAACTGAAGGAAACACTTCACGGCATTCGCTTCAAAACTGCTACAAATTCGTCGGGCAATAGACCGCGCCGCTCGCACTGTCAACACGACTGGCACTGCTAAGAGTATCCTACGACTTCCACACCGCTGGCAAATGATTGTACACAATGCTGGTGACTACTTTGAATACTTTGAAGGTCAGTAAAACTTTGAAACACGTGTCTGTTTTATACGATCTGTAAATAAATAGTTGCCACTATTAAAGTTCCAACCCTCGTAATTTCCAACGCATAAAAACCAATTATCTGGTTTAATCTATAATATAGTATGCCAATCGCTACCAACACATAAAAAGCAATTACCTGGTTTAACCTATAGTGTAATTTTAGGTGTATCTTTGTAAATTGTTGAATCACAGTTTCATTTGAGCAGATGAATAAAACCCCGCAACAAGAATATAGTGAAGGATCACTTTGGTCATTAGCTACCAACGTGATATCGTATTTTACATAGCCCATTAGACTACCATGAAAACAAATCCATCATAATTACAGAGAAAACATCACGACTAGAAGAGTCCTTTGGATATCCCGAGCCCGTACATTATGCATCGTCAAGAAATACGTCTTTGAAGCTTCGTGGAAAATTAAAACTGTGTGCCGCATCGAGACTCGAACTCGGGACCTCTGCCTTTCGCGGGCAAGTGCTCTACAGACTGAGCTACTCCTCAAAGCATTACTGACCCCAGTTCCTTCCAAACTTCACATAAGCCGAAACTTCCTGACAGATTAAAACTGTGTGCCGGACAGAGACTCGAACTCGGGACCTTGGCCTTTCGCGGGCAAGTTCTCTACCATCCGAGCTACCCAAGCACGACTCACGCCCCATCCTCACAGCTTTACCTCTGCCAATATCTCGTCTCCTACCTTCCAAACTTGGGGAGAGTTTCTGTGAACTTTGGAAGGTAGGAGACGAGATACTGGCAGAAATGGCTCTGAGCACTATGGGACTCAACTGCTGAGGTCATTAGTCCCCTAGAACTTAGAACTAGTTAAACCTAACTAACCTAAGGACATCACAAACATCCATGCCCGAGGCAGGATTCGAACCTGCGACCGTAGCGGTCGGGATATGGCTTAGCCACAGCCTGGGGGCTGTTTCCAGAATGAATTTTCACTCAGCAGTGGAATGTGCGCTCATAAGGTGGCGCAATTGCCCGCGAAAGGTAAAGGTCCCGAATTCGAGTCTCGGTCTGGCACAGAGTTTTAGCCCACCAAGAAGACTCATATCAGCACACTCTCCACTGCAGAGTGAAAATTCATTCTGAAATATATCTTTACTTATTGTTGTCATTACCGCTGTCAGTCACTTGGCATCCGCTGCTGGGCGAAGGCCTCCTGCATCTGCTCAGAAGAAACTCACAGGGCAAAGAAGCCGTCGTCACGATATTGTACCCCCATGAACTGGTTTGGTTGGGAAGGGTGTTACAAAGCCGTTGTATCCTCTCCTGAGCCAAGCCGCCCCACTGCAGTTGTACTCGGTCCTTGATATTGCTGGTACTGACAGTGGGATAGAGTTGACGTCAGAGCTGGTCCCACACGTGTATTGTCGGGGATGGATCTGGGGATCTTACTGGCCATGAGAGTAACCCGGCCTCACGCTGACGGTTCGTAAAGACATCTGCCGAGTGTGGATGACCATTGTCCTGTTGAAAAATGGCACCACGGTCTTGTCACATGAGAGTAACAAATGAGGACGCATGATGTCTGTGATGTACCACTGTGCCGTCAGACTTCCTTTAGTCGCTACCAGCTGTGATCTGAATTCGTACCCAGTAGCTCCTTACACCACGACGCCAGGAGCAACACCACTATGCCTCTCCAAAACATTCGAAGAATGGGACCTCTCCCCAGATTGCCGCCATACTCGTCAGCCATAATCACCCGAAGCACGGCAGTAAAGCGATTCATCGCTGAACACAAAGCGGCGCCATCCATCAGCAGTCCATGCTTCCTGATCACGGAACCACTCCAAACGCAGTTCTTTGAGTTGCGATATCAAAGATGGTCTATGCATGGGTTGGAAATTACCTAGTCTGACTGCTGCTAGCCTCCGAGCAGTGGTGCGGGGTGACATACGAGTACAATGTTCTAGGGAGCCGAGTACTACACTGATGCTCATAAATTAGGGATAATGCTGATACATGGTGAGACAACGCCCTGGTGGGCGGTTTCCGGGTTTAAATCACCTTGGGGTATGACCATGTGGTGCATTTGACCTGCGGTCGTCACACGGTGGCGCTGGCAGCAGTCCACATACGCAGAGGTGTGTTGGTGCATTTCAGAGTACGGTGCAATGAGTAAGTGTGCAGACGTTTTCAGACATGCTAATGGTAACTGTGTGTTGAAAATGGCTCAAAGAACACATATTGATGATGTTATGAAGGGTAGAATACTAGGGCGACTGGAGTCTGGTCAAACACAGCAGGTCATAGCACGGGCCCTCCGTGTGCCACAAAGTGTGATCTGAAGATTATGGCAACGATTCCAGCAGACAGGCGCCACAGTACGGGACGTTCACAGTGTACAACACCACAAGAAGACCGATATCTTACCATCAGTGCCCTCAAGACGGAGTACTGCAGGTAGCCTTGGTCGGGACCTTACCGCAGCCACTGGAACAGTTGTCTCCGGACACACAGTCTACAGACGACTGAATAGACATGGTTTATTCGCCCGGAGACCTGGAAGGTGCATTCCACTAACCCCTGGTCATAGAGGAGCCCGTAAAGCATGGTGTCGAGAGGACAGTACATGGTCATCGGAACAGTGGTCGCAGGTTATGTTCACGGAGGAGTCCAGGTATAGTCTGAACAGTGATTATCGCCGGGTTTTCATCTAGTGTGAACCAGAAACCAGATACCAACCCCTTAACGTCCTTGAAAGGGACCTGTATGGAGGTCATGGTGTGAGGTGGGATTATGATTGGTGCACGTACGCCCCTGCATGTCTTTGACAGAGGAACTGTAACAGGTCAGGTGTATTGGGACGTCATTTAGCACCAGTATGTCCGCCTTTTCAGGGATGCAGTGGGTCCCACTTTTCTCCTCATGGGTGATAACGCACGGCCCCATCGAGCTGCCGTCGTGGGGGAGTTCGTTGAAAGAGAAGATATCAGGCGAATGGAGTGGCCTGCCTTTTCTCCGGATCTAAACCCCATCGAGCACGTCTGGGATGCTCTCGGTCGACGTATCGCTGTACGTATTCAAACCTCTGCGACACTTCAGAAGCTCCGGAAGGCACTGGTGCAAGAATGGGAGGCTAAACCCCAGCAGCTGCTCGACCACCTGATCCAGAGTATCCCAACACGTTGTGCCGCCTGTGTACGTGTGCATGGTGATCATATCCCACATTGATGTCGGGCTACATGCGCAGCAAACAGTGGCTTTTTGTATCACATGTGTTTCGGGACGGTTTTCTCAACTTATCACCAATATCGTGGACTTACAAAAAAAAAAAAAAAAAAAAATGGCTCTGAGCACTATGGGGCTTAACTTCTGAGGTCATCAGTCCCCTAGAACTTAGAACTTAAACCTAACTAACCTAAGGACATCACACACATCCATGCCCGAGGCAGGATTCGAACCTGCGACCGTAGCGGTCGCGCGGTTCCAGACTGTAGCGCCTACAACCGCTCGGCCACTCCGGCCGGCGTGTGGACTTACAGATCTGTGTCCTGTGTGTTCCGTATGTGCCTATGCTATTAGCGTCAGTTTTGTGTAGTGCCACGTTGTGTGGCACGAAATTCTGCAATTATCCTTAATTTGTGAGCATGAGTCTATTTCTCGGGCGACAGCTCTGTGTATATTTTATCGTTCTGGATATATTTGGGTGACCTGCCTTAGCTGCCTCACCCTTTATACAATTCAACTTAAGCACACTATTGTGTATGTTTATGTTAGTGTGAAGGTGTTAGAAGTATCGATCATGACAGTTGTAAGATATCTGAGTTTTTTCTAGTAACGTCAAGTAAATGAAAAAGTGTACATCTATAGGTGACAGTGCACAGTGAAGACTACAAAGTACTTCTCTCGTCGTCAAATTACCCACGTCACTATATAATTGGACAACAAATTCATGACTAGGATCGTTTTGTACGCTGTAAGGATGCTCTGTCTTGCTCTTACTGCAGTCATACGGCGTGCTACTCATAGCTCGTCTGCATCTTCTCGTGGAGATCCTTGAGCTAGAGAGGGAGCTATTTCGAGCCTTCCAGATGTCGTTTTTGCTGGGCACTGGCCGATGGTCGCAACTGTGTGATAGGACAGTGTATAGAGCACAGGAAATGGCCCGTCAGAGCCACGCAGCGTATGGAAGCTTCCTGCTGCAACGCTAGCCTGAGGGGAGCGCCGTTTCTGGGAAGTGCCGTGAGCCCGCGTTCCTGAGCCGGCACTGCAGTACCGATCAGTGGGGCTGTCTGTGCCGGAGGCTGCCGAGAACAGGTCGACCCGAGCTAACTGTTCTGCCCAACTGGTTTCCAGCTAGCGGCTCCGTCCCAACAGGGAGAGGGGCAGGCGCAGTGCTGCGCCCACGGCGAGTCGCGAGACGCGATATTAATACACAGTATGACTTCCCACTCGCACTTGTTACTGCAAGCAGATGCAAAGATGGCACCTGCGTGTTGTGTATTTTCTCGGTGTGGGTGCTCCTGAGTAGAGCGCACGCGACATACTATCTTATCACAATTATAACGAGAAATCTGACATGCCAATTGACATAAATGTATCTGTCCACAATATTAATACTTTCGCTTGGTCATTTTCTTTTGTAACCATCTGTCTGTGATTCAAAACAAGTTTCTATTCTAGAAGAGTCTGACACGCTCGCGATTGTGTATGTATGTCTGTGCGTTTTTCTCTCAGTGTGGTATGTGTAGTCTTCATCGCCGGCCGGAGTGGCCGTGCGGTTCTAGGCGCTGCAGTCTGGAGCCGAGCGACCGCTACGGTCGAAGGTTCGAATCCTGCCTCGGGCATGTATGTGTGTGATGTCCATAGGTTAGTTAGGTTTAATTAGTTCTAAGTTCTAGGCGACTAATGACCTCAGAAGTTAAGTCGCATAGTGCTCAGAGCCATTTAGTCTTCATCTACATCTACTGGGCGCCGTGTAAGTTCCTTTACGCTTGCAATTACATTGAGGTGACAAAAGTTATCGGATACCTCCTAATATCGTATCTGACCACCTTTTGCGCGGCGTAGTGCAGCAGCTCGACGTTCCGTGGATTCAAAAAGTCGTTCGAAGTACTCTGCAGACATATTGGACTATGCTGCTTATACAGGGTGTTACGAAACATTCCTCACACACAAAGAAAGAAAATATGTTATGTGGACATGTGTCCGGAAACGCTTACTTTCCATGTTAGAGCTCATTTTATTACTTCTCTTCAAATCACATTAATCATGGAATGGAAACACACAGCAACAGAACGTACCAGCGTGACTTCAAACACTTTGTTACAGGAAATGTTCAAAATGTCCTCCGTTAGCGAGGATACATGCATCCACCCTCCGTCGCATGGAATCCCTGATGCGCTGATGCAGCCCTGGAGAATGACGCATTGTATCACAGCCGTCCACAATACGAGCACGAAAAGTCTCTACATTTGGTACCGGGGTTGCGTAGACAAGAGCTTTCAAATGCCCCCATAAATGAAAGTCAAGAGGGTTGAGGTCAGGAGAGCGTGGGGGCCATGGAATTGGTCCGCCTCTACCAATCCATCGGTCACCGAAACTGTTGTTGAGAAGCGTACGAACACTTCGACTGAAATGTGCAGGAGCTCCATCGTGCATGAACCACATGTTGTGTCGTACTTGTAAAGGCACATGTTCTAGCAGCACAGGTAGAGTATCCCGTATGAAATCATGATAACGTGCTCCATTGAGCGTAGGTGGAAGAACATGGGGCCCAATCAAGCCATCACAAACAATGCCTCCCAAACGTTCACAGAAAATCCGTGTTGATGACGTGATTGCACAATTGAGTGCGGATTCTTGTCAGCCCACACATGGAGATTGTGAAAATTTACAATTTGTTCACGTTGGAATGAAGCCTCATCCGTAAAGAGAACATTTGCAATGAAATGAGGATTGACACATTGTTGGATGAACCATTCGCAGAAGTGTACCCGTGGAGGCCAATCAGCTGCTGATAGTGCCTGCAAACGCTGTACATGGTACAGAAACAACTGGTTCTCCCGTAGCACTCTCCATACAGTGACGTGGTCAACGTTATCTTGTATAGCAGCAACTTGTCTGACGCTGACATTAGGGTTATCGTCAACTGCACGAAGAATTGCCTCGTTCATTGCAGGTGTCCTCGTCGTTCTAGGTCTTCCCCAGTCGCGAGTCATAGGCTGGAATGTTCCGTGCTCCCTAAGACGTCGATCAATTGCTTCGAAAGTCTTCCTATCGGGACACCTTCGTTCTGGAAATCTGTCTCGATACAAACGTACCGAGGAAGTACAGTACATACTGACGAAACTAAAATGAGCTCTGACATGGAAATTAAGCGTTTCCGGACACATGTCCACATAACATCTTTTCTTTATTTGTGTGTGAGGAATGTTTCCTGAAAGTTTAGCCGTACCTTTTTGTAACACCCTGTATAGCGGAAGTGTTGTCGCTGCAGAATTTTATGCATGAACTGGCTTCCCGATCATGTCCCGTAAATATTCGGTGGGTTTCATGTCGGGCGATCTACGTGGCCAAATCATTCTCTCGAATTGTCCAGGATGTACTTCAAAACGGTCGCAAACAATTGTGGCTCGGTGACAGGGCGCACTGACATCCACAAAAATTCCATCGTTGTTTGGTAACATGAAATCCATAAATGGCTGCAACTGAACATAACCGTTTCCAGTCAATGATCGGTTGGACGGGAGGACCCAGTCTATTCCATGTATGCACAGCCGATACCAATATGGACCCAGCACCAGTTTGCACAGTGCCCTCTTGGTAATTTAGGTCCATGGATGCATGGGGTCTGCACCACACTCGAACCCTACCAACGGTTTTCCAGTCGTACTGAGTCCAACCGATATTGTCGCGAGCCCAGGAAAGCGCTGCAGGCGATGTCGTGCTGTTAGCAAAGGCACTCGCGTCGGTCGTGTGTTGCCATAGCCCATTAACGACAAGTTTCGCCGTACTGTTGTAACAGATGCATACGTTGTAAATCCAACACTGATTTCTGCAGTTATTGCACGGAGTGTTGCTTGTCTGTTAGCACTGACAACTCTAAGCAAACGCCGCTGCTGTCTGTCGTATATACTACTTATGCTAGCAGTTTCGACACTACGTTAGTATCATGCTAAGGCCCCTATCAAAGTGAGCGGTCACATCCAACCTTTGGTGCCTTAGGACACGTACCATGTATATTCACTTCTGTCATGGATTTCTACTACAGAATGTGTGCACATCAGCAGTTGTTAGAGGGCTGGAGTGCTCACATGGTCTAAATGGAAACACTTGACACCAGTGAATATAATTGGTACCTGTCTTAATGCACTGATGCTCGAAACAGATCGCGTGATTAATGTATTTTATAAACAGTACAGCTTATTTCTACAACTTTATAAGCAGCGTCAGTGTCATGTCCACTTCAATGATGGATCATGTAGAGCGGGAGGCATCCAAAACACTTGCCAGGCGAAAAGCTTTCTTCTCCCACGTAATGGAAGGCTGACGACTTGGTGGCTGCTTATCCGTCACCTGTGATATATTTTCGTTATAGTGGTTCCGTTCATGGACACACACATGCACACACACATACACACACACACACACACACACACACACACACACACACACATACACTTGTCACAGAGTGCCCTTCCAAACTGAAGTCGCTGGTCTCTGCCATTGTTCTTCACAAAACACGAAAAGCTGATCGATGAACTGGTTAACTACTATATTCTTCTCCACGGATAGTTACGTGACGGTTACGAGGCAATCACGTTGCAATTCACGTGAGAAGCACTGTTGCTATACAAATAATCAGGACGGGAAGTTCAAATCTTGAATACCTTACCGTCTAACACTTCTATACGCATTTAGTTCAGGTGTGAAGGGGCTTTTTGGCCACCCTTTGCATCGACGCTTTGGAAAGCATTGTGAAGTGTATGGCAGGGGGTACTTCCATTGTACACATGTATTGGAGGTTCTTCCTGTTCCATTCGCATATGAAGTGCGGGAAGAATGTTTAAATGATTCTGTATGTTTGCTTTAATTGGTCAAATCTTGTCTTCGCGTTCGTTACAAATCTGATGCATAGGGCGATGTGGAATATTCCTAGATTTTTCGCTTAATACTGTGGTGTCACCGCCAGACACCACTCCTGCTAGGTGGTAGCCTTTAAATCGGCCGCGGTCCGTTAGTATACGTCGGACCCGCGTGTCGCCACTATCAAGGATTGCAGACCGAACGCCGCCACACGGCAGGTCTAGAGAGACTCCATAGCATTCGCCCCAGTTGTACAGCCGACTTTGCTAGCGATGGTTCACTGACTACATACGCTCTCATTTGCCGAGACGACAGTTTAGCATAGCCTTCAGTTGCGTCATTTGCTACGACCTAGCAAGGCGCCATTTTCATTTACTATGTCTTCTGAACAGATAATATTGTGACCCATGTACCGTCAAGAGCGACATTCATCATTAATGGATTAAAGTATCAACCTAATTACGTCCGCTTTCTGCAGTCTAATACCTTGTCATGTTCCAGACATCACGTCAGTATAGTTCTTCCCTCCTCACGCCAGCCTGCGTGAGCTAAAACGCGTGCATTTCGGCCTCCTCTAGTAACACGGCGTTGGCTCTCCAGCCAACACAACAAATACTGTTTCTTGAAACTTAGCAAGTAAGCTTTCTCGTGATACTTGACATCTATCTTCAAGCGCCCACCGATTCAGGCTGTCCTCAACGCTCTCCCATAGGCCCAACACAGATGTAAGTATACGCGCTTCCCTCCTTTGTATACGTTCAATATCCCATGTTACTCCTATTTGGGATGCGTCATCCACACTTGGATAAGATTCTAACGTTCTGTTTCGTAAGCAATTTCTTCTGTAAACTGACTGTGTTTTACCAGTATCCTGCCAAATGAATCGAAGACTGTCACCTGCTTTACCTATGACTGAGCCTATGTGATTATTCCATTCCTGTTCCTACAAATTATTACACCCAGATATTTGTATGAGCTGAGTGATTCCATCTGTAACTCTGCAGTCATATGATACTATCTTTCGTTTCGTGAAATACAAAACTTGAGATTTCTGGACATTAAAAATGAGTAACAATCTTTGTAGCACTTCGAAAACTTATCAAGTTCTGATTGTATATTTGGGCATTGTTTCTGATGTAGAATTCATTAAAGATAACGGCATCATCTGCAAAAAGTCTGAACTTACTGTTAATATTTCATTTCGTGAATTAATTTTTCACTCTGCAGCGGAATGTACACTGATACGAAACTTGCTGGCAGATTAAAGGTATGTGCTGGACCGAGACTCGAACTTGGGAAGAGAGCCTCTGTGAATTTAGGAAGGTAGGGGATGAGGTCCTGGCGGAAGTGCAGCTGTAGGGAGAGGTAGTACGTCGTGTTTGCGTAGCACAATCGGCGCTCAACGTGTTCCGTCAGAGCGTTTGCTACCCTCTGTAACAAAGAACTGAGTGACGGGATCAACTAAGACCCTAAACGGGCGTCATGGGACGTCCGCCCCGAACAAATTTAACGAACAATATAGAAAAAATGAGAGCAACAACAAAAAAAAGTCGTTGGAGCCTTCGACAAGCAAAGGTCCCTAATTCGAGTCAAGGTCCGGGACACTGTTTTAATCTACCACTAAGTTTCATTTCATTTCATCGTATTTGTCATAATTTAGTGTTAGTTTACAATCTCACTCGGTGAGGGTAGCGATAGTTTAGTATCCTTCGGCACATGGTGACGCAGTGACCCGTGGAACAAATGGCAGTTTTGAGTGGTAAAAAAAAAACTATTCAGATGGCTCTAAACATTATTGGACTTAACACCTGAGGTCATCAGTCCCCTAGAACTTAGAACTACTTAAACCTAACTAACCTAAGGACATCACACACATCCATGCCCGAGGCAGGATTCGAACCTGCGACCGTAGCGGTCGCACGGTTCCAGATAGAAGCGCCTAGAACCGCTCGGCCACTCCGGCCGGCTTTTGAGTGGTCGGTAATGACCAAGTTTCCGTACTGTACAGTTGGTTAGAACCATAGTCCAAAACACAGTGAGGTCATTGTGGGTGTACCAAATTGAATACCAAAACAGTGATAGCCCTACAACAAGCAACAGTGAAACGTTGTATGTAATGGCGCGGTGCGAAGGCATCGAGAGGTAACAGCAAAATGCTTGTTTCCAAACTGCGAGTGCCAGTTAAAGAGGAAAAATCCACCAGAGGGCGCAACCATGCAGAGTTAGCGGAGTATAACCTAGCCCCTACACAGAAACGATTCTCTCCCTGAGTGCTGGGGGATTTCATCCCGTTGTTACACAAAGGGCGAGCTGCGTCAGTTCAGTATCACTGCTAGCCAACTAGCGCACTTCAAACATTCTCGTTGCTGTCTCTTTACTACACAGAAAGAGAAGCTCTTCATAATCATGCAAGCGTGACCGCACGCATTTCTATTAAAATAAAGTCTGGAGAGGCAAATGAGGAAGCAAAAATCTTACTAACAAGTGCTCTTGAGAGGATTGTGGAACCACTAGCTATTTCGATCGCACAATAAATAAAATAAAGAAGGAGAGGAAAAATAGACAAGTACCTCCAGAGACATCACTGTTTCAGGAAAGGACCATAAGAAAGAGAGGAAAATTTTATATTTATGTACCAAGCTATTCCCGGCCTCTCGTTGCCGTGGCTTAGTCTTGTTAAATGGGAACGAACGATAAAAGGAAGCACACGTTGCTAAAGTGAATAGGAATTAGACATACATCTAAATGTACATACCTCTTAATAACCTTCTCTCCTGTTTCTGTCCATCTTCTCCTCCCCCTCTCTTTGTCAGTTTCCTGTTCCTCCTTTGTTTCTCTTTCCATCACCCCCACCCCCACCCCCACCTTTGTCCATCTCAACCTTGGGCTTTCAATGTCCATTTCCTCCCGCCCTTCTGTCCATCTCCTATTCCGTCTTCTCTCTAATCTTGAGCTTTGTTTATTGTTACTGCAAATCCTGTAGTATTTCTAATCATAAGCCAATAAGATATAAAAACAATTTTCCTATTTGCTAACGTTGTATCACAGACATATATATGACGTTTATTACAGTAACGTGTAAAAATTTGAAGTAAACCGGTGGAGTACTCTTTGTGATTTTTGGTAACAATATTCCCCCTATATACATTACATGTATATTTAGATATCAAAAATAAACAGTCTATGTCTATTCAAAAGTTCATCAGAATATTTTGCAAAATTTGAAGTAAATCAAAGAACTTTTCGAGAGTTTTGATAATAACGTTTCCCCTTTACATATTACATATTTATTTACGTATTATATATATTGAAATAGGTGTGTAAAAACATGCGTGAATTCGAATGCAAAGTTGCCTCAAAATTTTAAAGCAATCGGTGAAAAGCTTTCGGAAATATAATATTTTCAACAAACGAAGATGAGGCTCTTGCTAATGACATATTCTCTTTATACACTGAAGAGCCAAAGAAACTGGTACATCTGCCTAATGTATAGGACCCCCGCGAGCACGGAGAAGCCAGGCAACACGACGTGGCATGGACTCGACTAATGCCTGAAGCAGTGCTGGAGGGAACTGACACCATGAATCCTGCACTGCTGTCCATAAACCCGTAAGAGTACAAGGGGGGTGAAGATCTCTTCTGAACAGCACGTTGCAAGGCATCCCAGATATGCTCAATAATGTTCATGTCTGGCTAGTTTGGTGGCCAGCGGAAGTGTTTAAACTCAGAAGAATATTCCTGGAGGCACTATGTAGCAATTCTGGACGTACAGGGTGTCGCATTGTCCTGCTGGAATTATCCATATACCTCGGAATGCACATGGACATAAATGGATGCAGGTGATCAGACAGGATGCTTAAGTAGGTGTCACTTGTCAGAGTCGTATCTAGATGTATCAGCAGTCCCATAACACCCAGACTGCACACGCTCCACACCAATACATTGCCTCCTCCAGCGTCCATGGATTCATGAGGTTGTCTCCATACCCGTATACGTTCATCCGTTCGATACAATTTGAAACAACACTCGTCCGACCAGGCAACATGTTTCCTTTCATCAACAGTCCAATATCGGTGTTGGCGGGCTATGGCGAGGCGTAAAGCTTTGTGTCGTGCAGTCATCAAGGGTATGATGTTTTACCGGATTCCTGATATTCACGGTACACTCGTGAAACGGGAAAATCCCCACTTCATCGCTGTCTCGGAGATGCTGTGTCCTATTCTCGTGCGCCGACTGTAACACCACATTCAAACTCACTTAAATCTTGACAACCTGCCATTGTAGCAGCATTAATCGATCTAACAACTGCGCCACACACTTGTTTTATATAGGCGTTGCCGACCACAGCACCATATTCTGCCTGTTTACATAACTCTGTATTTGAATACGCATGCCTACACCAGTTTCTTTGGTGCTTCAGTGTATGAAGCATTTAATTATGAAAGCATTCTCACTTGTTTGTTAACACCTAAGGATTTAAAAGGGCTAGGCAGATTCACTGACACATCATTCCCAAGACCAACCCGCGAAGGATAGGAACTTGAAATTTGGAGAGAGAGCTGATATCATATTGCAGGCACCGTCTAAGGAGGGATTGTTCGAAATTCCTCTCTAGGTGAAACGAGAAGAAAGGCAATTTTGAAGCCAGAACTACGAAAACTGGTATTTGGTTTCTCAGAAATATAAAAAATATGTGTTTCAGGCTTTTTGGTTATTCATCCATTTAAGCCGTAAAACAGTGAGAGGAGATTTTTAAAAAAATAAATCATTAATAAACAACTAATAAAGCATTTTTAAAGCTACAGTTATGAGTACCAGAATCGCTTTTGGTCAGAAGTACATTCAGAAAAGGCCATGCTTCTACGGCCTTAATTAGCGTGAAAAGCTTAGAAGTTGTTCCAATTTATGAACAACACTCAAGTTCGATTAAAGGAAAACAAAAAAATCTATGCAGACCGTAAAGTCTAAGCGAGAGACGCAGCGGTCCCTAAGCTAGTTATTATACATACATTTAGGTACAATTGGCGCTGCAGTAGGTATACAAAAACACGCTCGTGTTCTAATACAACGTTGTGTCAAAATTTCAAAGCAATCGGTGAACTTTCGGAGACACACGATTTTGAACAAATTTATATAGATATTGCCAGGGAACTGACTCGTAATTTACACGTGATACATATCCTTTATTTGACATTGCCAGTATCACAGAGGCGACATTGTTACAATACATGGTTTACTCTTTTTTTGCTTTATGAAATTTCCTTCTACATCTACTACATTTATTTACATTTATACTCCGCAAGCCACCCAACGGTGTGTGGCGGAGGGCACTTACGTGCCACTGTCATTACCTCCCTTTTCTGTTCCAGTCGCGTATGGTTCGCGGGAAGAACGACTGTCTGAAAGCCTCCGTGCGCGCTCGAATCTCTCTAATTTTACATTCGTGATCTTCTCTGGAGGTATAAGTAGGGGGAAGCAATATATTCGATACCTCATCCAGAAACGCGCCGCTCTTCTTTGGATCTTCTCTATCTCCTCCGTCAACCCGATCTGGTACGGATCCCACACTGATGAGCAATACTCAAGTATAGGTCGAACGAGTGTTTTGTAAGCCACCTCCTTTGTTGATGGACTACATTTTCTAAGGACTCTCCCAATGAATCTCAACCTGGTACCCGCCTTACCAACAATTAATTTTATATGATCATTCCACTTCAAATCGTTCCGCACGCATACTCCCAGATATTTTACAGAAGTAACTGCTACCAGTGTTTGTTCCGCTATCATATAATCATACAATAAAGGATCCTTCTTTCTATGTATTCGCAATACATTACATTTGTCTATGTTAAGGGTCAGTTGCCACTCCCTCCACCAAGTGCCTACCCGCTGCAGATCTTCCTGCATTTCGCTACAATCTTCTAATGCTGCAACTTCTCTGTATACTACAGCATCATCCGCGAAAAGCCGCATGGAACTTCCGACACTATCTACTAGGTCATGTACATATATTGTGAAAAGCAATGGTACCGTAACACTCCCCTGTGGCACGCCAGAGGTTGCTTTAAAGTCTGTAGACGTCTCTCCATTGATAACAACATGCTGTGTTCTGTTTGCTAAAAACTCTTCAACCCAGCCACACAGCTGGTCTGATATTCCGTAGGCTCTTACTTTGTTTATCAGGCGACCGTGCGGGACTGTATCGAACGCCTTCCGGAAGTCAAGGAAAATAGCATCTACCTGGAGCCTGTATCTAATATTTTCTGGGTCTCATGAACAAATAAAGCGAGTTGGGTCTCACACGATCGCTGTTTCCGGAATCCATGTTGATTCCTACAGAGTAGATTCTGGGTTTCCAAAAACGACATGATACTCGAGCAAAAAACATGTTCTAAAATTCTGCAACAGATTGACGTCAGAGATATAGGTCTATATAGTTTTGCGCATCTGCTCGACGACCCCTCTTGAAGACTGGGACTACCTGTGCTCTTTTCCAATAATTTGGAACCTTCCGTTCCTCTAGAAACTTGCGGTACACAGCTGTTAGAAGGGGGGCAAGTTCTTTCGCGTACTCTGTGTAGAATCGAATTGGTATCCCGTCAGGTCCAGTGGACTTTCCTTTGTTGAGTGATTCCAGCTGCTTTTCTATTCCTTGGACACTTATTTCGATGTCAGCCATTTTTTCGTTTGTGCGAGGATTTAGAGAAGGAACTGCAGTGCGGTCTTCCTCTGTGAAACAGCTTTGAAAAAAGGTGTTTAGTATTTCAGCTTTACGCGTGTCATCCTCTGTTTCAATGCCATCATCATCCCGGAGTGCCTGGATATGCTGTTTCGAGCCACTTACTGATTTAACGTAAGACCAGAACTTCCTAGGACTTCCTAGAGACTTTAGAGTGCAGTCAGACATGTTTTGCTTTGGTTCATCCTTTGTTTACACGCCTTTTCTTTCTCCTTACTTTAATGAGGAACCACTGACTTCGACCATCTGTATTTGTCGAATATTAGTCGTACTGACACACCTGCTGTAGCTTTCAGGATGGCATGTGAGAACAAGTGAGCTGGGTATTGCATGAATGATGTTATCGTATTCCACGGTGGTTGGCATGGAGGAGGTCATTCTGTGCGAGTTACATCATTATGTTTGAGCTCAGAATTTGTTCTAAGATTCTATGAAAGTTTGCTACTTTAATTTTTGCTATGTAAGCGGTACTGCCAGCGGTGCTGATAGCCAATAAAAGCGGGTTAAAAGCTGTGAGCTGTCTGGGGAAGTTAACCTTGGATTACAGAGCAACTGTTTCACCAGGTATCTAGTCTAGGTTCACCAAATTCCCAAACAGACTAACATTAATTATAATATTTTAATAGTCATACGACAACCGGTGATTATATATATATATATATATATATATATATATATATATATATATATATATATATATAAGAGAATTTAAATAAAAAGAAATAAATCAGTTTATATTTGGAAATTTATTTTAAGATTGATCATTGAAATTTCAGCATATTAAATTTGATTCATAAATAAACTGGTGCCTTATTTAGGATTGTGAAAATGTGAGATTGCAATCTTACGGAACACATCAAATATGGAGGCAAGATCGGGAGACTGCATACAACACTGCATTCATAAAACAACACACAAAGAACATTGAAACATATGCAACAGAAAATTAACCACTACCAACAGATTCAAATTTTCACCCAAAGAAATTACGTTCGTAGCACAATCCTGTCCGTCATGTAATTACCACACACTGGTATACTAAATTCATATTAACTCTTTGTGAAATCTTCGCGAAAAGAATAGCTGAGGGGTACTTTGATGATTACACCACATGCTTCCCGTGGTCAACTTGGTTTACACAAAGAGTGTAACTCCACAATAATTTTGATAATTAAAATAAATTAGATCGAAAAGCAATTTACAAAAGAAAAACCTCGAACTGGTTACTAACGTCTTACTGTTAACTTGACAGGTCAAACAGTTATATAAGCACGTGGTACTGGTCTCGCAAAGTACACCCCACGTGGGTTGAACATAAAGAAAAGTTGCTATATTTTCAAGACGAGACGTTATAATCACACAAGCATTCGCATTTAAGATTGATCTTAGTTAGAGTTACTGATTAACACGTGGTTCCACTTTACTCATAAAGTAGTGACAAAGCAACTACCGGAAAATAATCTGAACTTCACACGAGAATTACACTGCGCTGCAATGTAAGATAACATTAGATATTTTAGAGTTAAACCTGAAATAAAGGTGATTAAATTTTCAGTTAGGCTGAACTTAAGAAATCCATTGTCCTACGGACTTAGCAGACACGCGCTTAGCCGGAGATCTTACCACTTCAGACGCTCGCCACGGACAGACTGACCTTGTCCCTTTCTGAGGGTGGCTCACAAATACAAACGGAAGTGGCCAGAGGGGCAGCTTCCTATACCAACATGACAAGAGACGGACAGGACCATACTAAGGATAGAAACCTCTCTGCTTTTAGAAAGCGTAGCTACCTGTTCCGACGTTGGTCCTACTGTTCTCTAACAGACAGGCTTGTCTGCTACCCTCAAGCATGCAACTAGAAACACATTTGCTCATTCATCCTCTCACACAGAAGGGAAGGGGGATGACAGTATCTTACCATATACAGTATATAAAAGAAAGCAGATGTAGGTTCCGTATGAGACTGTGTGACATGAATTACATATAAACTGTGTTTTAATGTGTAGTAGTGTGACAGATCGTTCTTGTTTATGTGTAAAAGTAACACGTTCCACTACTCAGTCTCCTCCCAGATAGTCAGAAACGCCACAGTAAATTTAGAAGAGGTATTTATGCCGTAAATGACAACAGATTTAAGAAATTAAACATGAAAGGAATCCAACAGAGACCTTTCATCTACAACAGATGGATGTGAATGGCACTGGACGGTACATTTATGGATCACTTCTGCCACTTTTCTAGTAGCCATATGTGACCTGTGATTTCTTCCAATTACTGAGCACAGTTTGTGAAGCGATATGCATTGACAATTAGGAACTGTAAGATTCTTCTTGCTCCTCTCAGTGGTTCATATCACTCTAAGCACTATGGGACTTAACATCTGAGGTCATCAGCCTTCTTGACTTAGAACTACTTAAACCTAACTAACCTAAGGACATCACACACATCCATGCCCGAGGCAGGATTCGAACCTGTGACCGTAGCAGCCGCGAGGTTACGGACTGAAGCACCTAGAACCGCTTGACCACAGCGGCCGACTCTTCTCAGTGGCCAGGTTCCGTAAGGAATGTGTTCGCTAACTGAAACGTTACCATCTGTCATCTCTGTGTTCGCTTGCAGCAGAGCCAGTCACACGCGCGTAACCTTCTCAGAGGGTAAAAATCACTCACCAACATGTGAAGTCATTTCTCAAAAACTAATCGCCATGAATAACACTAGATAACTGCTGTTCGAATTTCAGTATTATCAGAAATACTCAAAATTACCCAAAACTAAGATTTTGTGTCTCCACGTTCAAGCAACCTCCTCACACGCTCACATCAGAGGAGGACTTGAACTGAACATTTCGTTACTAAACAGTTAAATAAACTGTTCATGTCCTCAATTTCACTTCAGCAACAATATGTTGTGATATTCCGTATACTCTTGTTTTCTTCATTACGTGGCAATGCGGAATTACTTCAAACGCCATCCGTAAATCATGGATACACCTTGGGCGTTTGTGTATACTGTCTTCTGGTTGTGGTGGACGAATAGAATGAACTGGGTTTCACATGATCGTTATTTGCGGAATTCATAGTGATCTCTGCAGAGGAAATTTTCATTCTCCAGAGAATTCATAATATGCGAGCATAAAATGTGTTCAAAAGTTCTAAAACAGATTGACGTCAGTACCCATACAACGCTGCGGAAATAACATCTTTTGCTTCCAGTGTCTCATGTTCTGATCCAATTCTCTAGACATCGCCTAATATAACTCCAGTACATTCCATTGCCCTTGTTTTACTTTTTTTGATATTCATCTCAAAATTTCTTCAAGAAACTATTGATCCTGCTCAACTGGTCTTCTACGCCATGTCTGACAAAATAACAGTGACATGGGAAACCTCAAAGCTTTTATTTTTTTCTTCCTGAATCTTAATCCGCTTTCCAAATTTCTCTTTGCTTTCCTTTACTTCTTACTCACCCAACTGAGTAGCATTAGCTACTGGCTAAAACTTTTGTAAGCGGCCTGGGGTGTTAAAACAAATGGGGTAATACTTTTATCAGTTTTCCTAAATATGGGGCTCACACACACAGCTAATGATACAGGCACGTGGGCTGCATGTTTACTGACCGTGTGCTTAGATAGTATGTATACGTTTCTTCCCCTCGTCGTTACCTTACCACTGGTGCAACCACCAACTACAATTTAAAACTGAAATTGTTTATCTAATTAGTTGTAGATTGGGGGAGAATGCACATAATAAGGACTGCAAATGTCTGGTGAAATCCACTATTTTCTAAGAGGAAAAAGAATTCATGAGGACTGCTCTGTTCACGGGCGTACCCAGCGAGGGGCAGCTGTCCCTCCCCCCCCCCCCCCTCCCTAGAAGATATTCGCAGTTTTTCACTAGTTTACTGTTTTATTTAATAAGAAATTCTGCATGTTTTCTCGGATTGTACAAGTGCATTCTTGTATTTAAAATGTTTATTAAAAGCAGTTTCTCACTGTTTTATTTAATAAGAAGTGCTGTACGTTGTCTCGAGTCCTTGTTTCCTGAGACTAGTATGACCTGCCCCCCCCCCCTTCCCCCGCAGTTCAGATCATGGGTACGCCCTTGGCTCTGTTCATACACTGTTTTAGTCACACATCAGTAGTAAGCTGTACTTGGCAGTTCATCCATAGTAGTTTAATTTCGATGCATTAACACCTTTTGTTGTGCTGTTGTCACATTGTTCGTTTACTAGCAGCTCGATGATGCGAAAGCCACTGTTTGAGTATTTAGTTCTTCTTTTGATATTTGGCACAGTTACTTGGAACTAATATTAAGCAATATATTCTAAAGATGCTACCGATCTCTTTAAGCAGCGTACGCGTGATCATCTCACGACGCGGCTGACTTGTTGTCATGGAACGACATACGAACGAAAATATCTCCACTCGTGGATTTTAATTGTGTGCTGTTTTTAAATCTGTCCCAGTTAGAGTGGTCACTAAATCATGATCAGCCGGTCAGTGTGGCCGTGCGGTTCTAGGCGCTTCAGTCTGGAACAGCGTGACCGCTACGGTCGCAGGTTCGAATCCTGCCTCGGGCATGGATGTGTGTGATGTCCTTAGGTTAGTTAGGTTTAAGTAGTCCTAAGTTCTAGGGGGAATGATGCCCACAGATGTTAAGTCCCATAGTGCTCAGAGCCATTTGAAACCATTTTTTAAATAATGATCAAATTCACGTTTGTTGACTCCGTAATAGTCGAGAAGCGGCTGACTGTTACTTCAACACCACGACACGCAAATGCTGAAAGTACACTATTCATTGTAATTCGTATGCTGTTGTGTGCTGAAGGTATTTGATCGTTTTTAGCAACGCAAATGTTGGCGTTTTAATAGGCAACGCGTCAGACAGTACTCGTGGCGGCCACGCACGACAATCACACCCCGCGCTCTCAACAGAGTCAACTATCGATTGTGAAGCGGGCAGCCACACTGCAGTGCCCTTACTCCCTGTCTGACTTCCTTCTGCACCACAGCTTCCCTTGCATGTCTTCCGACTGTTGTAACTGCACTCTGGCTTCTGAATAACTTCTAGATATCCTGCCACTCCTGTATTTAAAACCTGCCACCTTCAAAATTTCAAAGAATAAATAATGGGAGTGACTTTCAGATCAGACATGAAGCTTCTTTTCGAACAGACAGTTCATTTAGCTCAAGGCTCAAATAAGTTAGCACCGAACGCGAATCACTTGCCCAATGTAAAGTCCCGGGGGACTGGAAAGAAGCGCAGGTGACGCCTGTATATAAGAAGGGTAGAAGGACGGATAGAAGCCAACGTTGGGGAAGATCAGTTTGGATTCCGTAGAAATATTGGAACACGTGAGTCAATACTGACCCTACGGCTTATCTTAGAAGCTAGATTAAGGAAAGCCAAACCTACGTTTCTAGCATTTGTAGACTTAGAGAAAGCTTTTGACAATGTTGACTGGAATACTCTCTTTCAAATTCTAAAGGTGGTAGGGGTAAAATACAGGGAGCGAAAGGCTATTTACAATTTGTACAGAAACCAGATGGCAGTTATAAGAGTCGAGGGACATGAAAGGGAAGCAGTGGTTGGGAAGGGAGTGAGACAGGGTTGTAGCCTCTCTCCGTTGTTATTCAATCTGTATATTGAGCAAGCAGTAAAGGAAACAAAATAAAAGTTCGGAGTAGGTATTAAAATACAGGGAGAAAAAATAAAAACTTTGAGGTTCGCCGATGACATTGTAATTCTGTCAGAGACACCAAAGGACTTGGAAGAGCAGTTGAACGGGATGGATAGTGTCTTGAAGGGAGGATATAAGATGAACATCAACAAAAGCAAAACGAGGATAATGGAATGTAGTCGAATTAAGTCGGGTGATGTTGAGGGTATAAGATTAGGAAATGAGACACTTAAAGTAGTAAAGGAGTTTTGCTATTTGGGGAACAAAATAACTGATGATGGTCGAAGTAGAGAGGATATAAAATGTAGACTGGCAATGGCAAAGAAAGCGTTTATGAAGAACAGAAATTTGTTAACATCGAGTATTCATTTAAGTGTTAGGAAGTCGTTTCTGGAAGTGAAACATGGACGATAAATAGTTTAGACAAGAAGAGAATAGAAGCTTTCGAAATGTGGTGCTACAGAAGAATGCTGAAGATTAGATGGGTAGATCACATGACTAATGAGGAGGTGTTGAATAGGATTGGGGAGAAGAGAAGTTTGTGGCACAACTTGACTAGAAGAAGGGACCGGTTGATAGGACTGTTCTGAGGCCTCAAGGGATCACCAATTTAGTATTGGAGGGCAGCGTGGAGGGTAAAAATCGTAGAGGGAGACCAAGAGATGAATACACCAAGGAGATTCAGAAGGATGTAGGTTGCAGTAGGTACTGGGAGATGAAAAAGCTTGCACAAGATAGAGTAGCATGGAGAGCTGCATCAAACCAGTCTCAGGACCGAAGACCACAACAACAACAGAAGGACGGATCCTCAAAATTACACACCAATATCCTTAACATCGGTTTGTTGCGGGATTCTCGAACATATTCTCAGTTCGAATGTAATGAATTTCCTTGAGACAGAGAAGTTGCTGTCCATGCATCAGCACGGCTTTAGAAAGCATCGCTCCTGCGAAACGCAACTCGCCCTTTTTTCACATGATATCTTGCGAACCACGGATGTAGGGTATCAGACGGATGCCATATTCCTTGACTTACGGAAAGCGTTTGACTCGGTGCCCCACTGCAGACTCCTAAGGTACGAGCATGTGGGATTGGTTCCCAAATATGTGAGTGGCTCGAAAACTTCTTAAGTAATAGAACCCAGTACGTTGTCCTCGATGGTGAGTGTTCATCGGAGGTGAGGGTATCATCTGGAGTGCCCCAGGGAAGTGTGGTAGGTCCGCTGTTGTTTTCTATCTACATAAATGATTTTTGGGAAGATGTGGTTCATCTGTAAAGGAGACCGCTTATAAAACACTAATACGACCTATTCTTGAGTACTGCTCGAGCGTTTGGGATCCCTTTCAGATCGGATTGAGGGAGGACATAGAAGCAATTCAAAGGCGGGCTGCTAGATTTGTTACTGGTAGGTTTGATCATCACGCGAGTGTTACGGAAATGCTTCAGGAACTCGGGTGGGAGTCTCTGGAGGAAAGGAGGCGTTCTTTTCGTGAATCGCTACTGAGGAAATTTAGAAAACCAGCATTTGAGGCTGACTGCAGTACAATTTTACTGCCGCCAACTTATATTTCGCGGAAAGACCACAAAGATAAGATAAGAGAGATTAGGGCTCGTACAGAGGCATAGAGACAGTCATTTTTCCCTCGTTCTGTTTGGGAGTGGAACAGGGAGAGAAGATGCTAGTTGTGGTACGAGGTACCCTCCGCCACGCACCGTATGGTGGATTGCGGAGTATGTATGTAGATGCAGATGTAGACCGAGATGACCCGATGGTGAAGACATTGGACTCCCATCCGGCAGAACGGCAGTTCAAATCCCCGTAGGGCCACCCAAAGTCCGATTTTTCTTGGTCATCTTAAATCGCAAGTCAGATGCCGGAGTGGTTTCTACGAAAAAGACCCGTGTGATCTCCTTTATCAATCGGATCTTAGGATCCGTTTCTAAAGACCTCATAGCAACCGGGACGTTAAACCCTAACCTTCGTTCCTTCATGTACAATGGCGGAACGAACTCACTAATTGACGGTTGAGTATGGCAGATCTTGTTGTATACTGATCACGTCAGGGGAGAAGAAAAAGATCGCGCCCTTCAGCTTCGACAGAACGTCACGGTTTGTGTGAGAACACAAGGCTGGCGGCCGCAAGAAGCGACGACTCGGCAGGCTGGGCTGCAGCGTGCAGGCTCGCGCAACGCACACAAGAACCGCCCGGACGAGGCGCACTCCCTGTGCTGGGCGCGCAACAAAACGACCGGCAGGTGCTGAGCAAAAAGCTCCGAACACGCGAGGAGCCTCAGTCCTGTACCTCTAACAACAAAAGAAATCGCGAGAAACAAGGCAGCGCTGGTGCTGAACTCCAACAAGACGTTCAAGATTGTCGGGATGCAGCATCGAACCCTAATTCATGCGTTGTTGTTGTTGTGGTCTGCAGTCCAAAGACTGGTTTGATGCAGCTCTCCATGCTACCCAATCCTGTGCAAGCTTCTTCATCTCCCAGTACCTACTGCAAACTACATCCTTCTGAATCTGTTTAGTGTATTCATCTCTTGGTCTCCCTCTTCGATTTTCACCGTCCACGCTGCCCTCCAATACTAAATTGGTGATCCCTTGATGCCTCAGAATATGCCCTACCAACCTATCCCTTCTTCTAGTCAAGTTGCTCTTCTATTCAATACTTCCTTGTTAGTTACGTGATCTACCCATCTAATCTTCAGCATTCTTCTGTAGCACCACATTTCGAAAGCTTCTCTTCTTGTCTAAATTATTTATCGTCTACGTTTCACTTCCATACATGACTATACTCCATACAAATACTTTCAGAAACGACTTCCTGACACATAAATCTACACTCGATGTTAACAAATTTTTCTTCTTCAGAAACGCTTTCCTTGCCACTGCCAGTCTACATTTTATGTCCTCTCTACTTCGACCATCATAGGTTATTTTGCTCCCCAAATAGCAAAACTCAGCTACCAGTTTAAGTGTCTCATTTCCTAATCTAATTCCCGCAGCATCACCCGATTTACTTCGACTACATTCCATTATCCTTGTTTTGCTTTTGCTGATGTTCATCTTATACCCTCCTTTCAAGACACTGTCCATTCCTTTCAGTTGCTCTTCCAGGTCCTTTGCTGTCTCTGATAGAATTACAACATCATCGGCGAACCTCAAAGTTTTTATTTCTTCTCCATGGATTTTAATTCCTACTCCGAATTTTTATTTTGTTTCCTTTACTACTTGCTCAATATACAGATTGAATAACATCGGGGATAGGCTAAAACCCTGTCTCACTCCCTTCCCAACCACTGCTTCCCTTCCATGCCCCTCGACTCTTATAATTGCCATTTGGTTTATGTACAAATTGTAAATAGCCTTTCGCTCCCTGTATTTTACCACTGCCACCTTCAGAATTTGAAATATTCCAGTCAACATTGTCAAAAGCTTTCTCTAAGTCTACAAATGCTGTAAGTGTAGGTTTGCCTTTCCTTAATCTATTTTCTAAGTTAAGTGGTAGGGTCAGTACTGCCTCACGTGTTCCAACATTTCTACGGAATCCAAACTGATCTTCCCCGAGGTCGGCTTCTAAAACATGTGTATTATTCGCCACGTGGACGACGATTCACACTTCTTTGAAGCGCATTTTTATTCATTAAATCTTATTTTTGGCATCCCGAAGTACTGAAGCTCTATATTTCGGACAACAGAATCGTTTAGAAGCGACTGTTAGAAGTAGGTTTCTGTTTTGTGCATAAAAAATGCGGTGGCACTTTTCTGCTGGAGCAGTAATATTCATCTAGCAACTAACAGCTGAATCCAAAAACATCAACTAACTTTAAAAGCTTCCGAAAGTGCAGTTTTCCCACTCAGTGGCCGGCCGGTGTGGCCGAGCGGTTCCAGGCTCTTCAGTCTGGAACCGTGCGACCGCTACGGTCGCAGGTTCGAATCCTGCCTCGGGCATGGATGTGTGAGATGTCATTAGGTTAGTTAGGTTTAAGCAGTTCTAAGGGACTGATGACCTTAGATGTTAAGTCTCTTAGTGCTCAGAGCCATTTGAACCCGCTCAGTAATAAACAGAAATACTTACAGAAGCAGTAATATTTCAAGGTGTGCTTCACTTTAACTGACGTCGGTGAATATGGCCGTGAGCTCAGTAACGTTGGTATCCTCCCTCAGGGGCAGAGGGGTGAATAGCGCGGCCAGAAGATGTGAGAGGGGGACTATTTTATTGTCTTCTAGTACTGAGAGCTCGTGGGGGTCTGTGCCTGCTACCGATCAGGTGGAATGCTATAAGCTTCAAACGGAAGTTACATGGTTTGATAAATGCAGATAATGCAGATTGTCGAGTTGGTCATCTTCAAATGCGGTACATATTTTTAGCAAGGAATATAAAATCAATTTAAGATTATAATAAAATGCAAGTGTAGAAGAAAAATGGTATTCAGAACATCTAGTAAACATTTGCAACCCTTGGCTAATATTGTATTATTTAATTAAATACACGGTCCAGTCACATTAATATGACCACCGCATATGTTCGACGTCAATGTGCAATAACCACTCAAAGACGGTAGCACTAGCAGTACCATAAAGCATACACGGTAAGGCTTGTCGGGGGGACTCGGATAAGAGTGCATTCTTTGTCGTAATGAGGAGACGGAGCGATTTATCTGACATCCAAAACGACGTGATCATTACTCATGGGTGGAGCCATTTGCGAAACGGCTAAGTTCCTAAAATCTTCGAGCCGGCCCTACTTAAAATACACTACTGGCCATTAAAATTACTACACCAAGAAGATGACGTGCTACAGACGCGAAATTTAACCGACAGGAAGAAGATGCTGTGATATGCAAATGATTAGCTTTTCAGAGCATTCACACAAGGTTGGCGCCGGTAGCGAAACCTACAACGTGCTGACATGAGGAAAGTTTCCAATCGATTTCTCATAAACAAACAGCAGTTGACCGGCGTTGCCTCATGAAACGTTGTTGTGATGCCTCGTGTAAGGAGGAAAAATGCGTACCGTCACGTTTTCGACTTTGATAAAGGTCGGACTGTAGCCTATCACGATTGCGGTTTATCGTAACGCGACATTGCTGCTCGCGTTGGTCGAGATCCAATGACTGTTAGCAGAATATGGAATCGGTGGGCTCAGGAGGGTAATGCGGAACACCGTGCTGGATCCCAACGGTCTCGTATCACTAGCAGTCGAGATGGCAGGCATCTTATCCGCATGGCTGTAACGGATCGTGCAGCCACGTCTCGATCCCTGAGTCAACAGATGGGGACGTTTGCAAGACAACAACCATCTGCATGAACAGTTCGACGACGTTTGCAGCAGCACGGACCATAAGCTCGGAGACCATGGCTGCGGTTACCCTTGACGCTGCATCACAGACAGGAGCGCCTGCGATGGTGTACTCAACGACGAACCTAGGTGCACGAATGGCAAAACGTCATTTTTTCAGTTGAATCCAGGTTCTGTTTACAGCATCATGATGGTCGCATCCCTGTTCGGCGACATCGCGGTGAACGCACATTGGAAGAGTGTTCAAATGGTTCAAATGGCTCTGAGCACTATGGGACTTAACATCTGTGGTCATCAGTCCCCTAGAACTTAGAACTACTGAAACCTAACTAACCTAAGGACATCACACACATCCATGCCCGAGGCAGGATTCGAACCTGCGACCGGAGCGGTCACGCGGTTCCAGACTGAAGCGCCCAGACCGCACGGCCACACCAGCCGGCTTGGAAGAGTGTATTCGTTATCGCCATACTGACGTATCACCCGGCGCGATGGTATGGGGTGCCACTGGCTACACGTCTCGGTCACCTCTCGATCTCATTGACGGCAGTTTGAACGGTGGGCGTTACATTTCAGATGTGTTACGACCTGTGGCTCTACCCTTCATTCGATCCCTGCGAAACCGTACATTTTAGCAGGATAATGCACGACCGCGTGTTGCAGGTCCTGTACGGGCCTTTCTGGATACAAAAAATGTTCGACTGCTGCCCTGGCCAGCACATTATCCAGATCTCTTACCAACTGAAAACGTCTGGTCAATGGTGGCCGAGCAACTGGCACATGCACCCAAATTGCGTGAAAATGTAATCACATGTCAGTTCTAGCACAATATATTTGTCCAATGAATACCCGTTTATCATCTGCATTTCTTCTTAGTGTAGAAATTTTAATTGCCAGTAGTGTATTTGTAGCAAGGAATATAAAATCAAATTCAGATTATAATAAAATGCAAGAGTAGAAGAAAGATGGTGTTCAGAACATCTAGTAAACATTTGCAACCCGTTCAAATGGTTCAAATCGCTCTGAGCACTGTGGGACTTAACTTCTGAGGTCATCAGTCCCCTAGAACTTAGAACTACTTAAACCTAACTAATCTAATGACATTACACACATCTGTGCCCGAAGTAGGATTCGAACCTGCCACCGTAGCGGTCGCGCGGTTCCAGACTGTAGTGCCTTGAACCGCTCGGCCACTCCGGCCTGCATTTGCAACCCGTGTCTCATATTGTATCATGTAATTAAATAAACGGTCCAGTCACATTAATGTGACCACCGCATATGTTCTACGTCAACGTGCAATAACCACCCAAAGACGGTAGCAATAGCAGCACCATAAACCATACATCGTAAGGCTCTTCGGGGGGACGCGAATAAGAGTGCAGTCTTTGTGGTAATGAAGAGACGGAGCGATTTATCTGACGTCCAAAAGGACGTGATCATTAGCCAAGGCCGGCTGGAGTGACCGAGCGGTTCTAGGCGTTACAGTCTGGAGCTGCGCGACCGCTACGGTCGCTGGTTCGAATCCTGCCTCGGGCATGGATGTGTGTGATGTCCTTAGGCTAGTTAGGTTTAAGTTGTCTAAGTTCTAGGGGGCTGATGACCTCAGAAGTTAAGTCCCATAGTGCTCAGAGCCATTTGAACCATTAGCCAAGGGTGGAGCCATTTCCGAAACGGTTAAGTTCCTAAACTATTCGCTCCCGTCCTACTTAAAATACATCTGGTATGGCAGAATGGCGGTGTCAAAAACGGGCGCCGAGACAACTGGTGCACCACGGGCCAGAGATGACAGGCGTGAACCACGGTTGCGAAGAATGTGTGCGGGCAAAAAGACGCGTAACTGTCGAGTAACTAACAGCCCAGACGAAACAAGGGCTACCAACAGTGTCTCCTCAACGACCATTTAGCAAACGTTGCCGCATATGAGCCTCCGTAGTAGGCGCCTGGTTCATGCACCCATGCTGAATGCTGTTCACTGGTGACGAAGGCTAGAATTTACACGCCAATACCGTAACCAGACGTCTATTGAGTGATGACAGGTTGCGTTTTCAGATGAATCACTTCTTGCGCTACAACGGACAGATGGCTACAGCTTTGTACGGCCCTGCAACAATCGTCAGAAGGGTCGGGGCCGGAGGAGGAAGCGTTGCTTTCGTGGTATTCCCTGAGTGATTTCGTCGTTTTGGAAGGCACAATGCATCAACACAAGTATGCATCTATTCTTGGGGATCATGCCAGCCACCACATGCAGTTTGTTTTTCGTCGGTACGATGGCATCTACCAACAGGACAATGCAACGAGTCACACAAGTCACAGAGTGCGTGCGTGGTTCCAAGAACACCAGGTTTACTGTACTACTCTGGCCACCGAACTCCCCAGATTTAAACCCAATAGAGAATCTGAGGGGCAGGTGACTGCAGAATGGCCCCCCCATCCTTGTCGGTATCTTCCAGAACTTCACTGACTCTCTTGCTGAGTGTCTCGCGATGCAGGCTTTTGACAGATGGTCACATTAATTTGACTGGACAGTGTGTAACTACAGTTTTTCTCTGGCGTTTTAGGCTGATCTTGCCGCAGTGGTAACACCGGTTCCCATCAGATCACCGAAGTTAAGCGCTGTCGGGCTGGGTTAGCACTTGGATGGGTGACCATCTTGTCTGCCGAGCGCTGTTGGCAAGCGGGGTGCACTCAGCCCTTGTGAGGCAAACTGAGGAATTGCTTGACTGAGAATTAACGCCTCTGGTCTCCTAAAGTGACATGCAGCCGGGAGAGCGGTGTGCTGACCACATGCCCCTCCATATCCTCATCCAGTGACGCCTGTGGGCTGAAGATGACCCGGTGGCCGGTCGGTACCGTTGGGCCTTCCAAGGCCTGTTCGGACGGAGTTTAGTTTCGTTTTTAGGCTGATATATTTAGTACAGATTTTGACTGTGAAAAAATCTTCCTAAGCTTCAGCCTAAGTCTTGGTGGATTATGTCCATGTAGTGAGTGTAACGCATTTTCAACTTCCTTCCTTTCTGCGTTTGCGGTTACTTCCCGGCATGTCGAAGGAGCAGTGCCTGCTGTGCAGTGTAATTTATCAATGAGTTGGTTTCAGATACACAGTAATTATACTTCATGTACTTCTTCCGTATGGGTAAGTTTATACCACACTGGACAGGTATATTCACCAGCCGAGAAACAAGAGTGCAACAGCAGAAGTACGTAACACCTAGGGTTAGGCACCCCAATTATACAACCAACAGGTTTCCAGATGAATTGGAAGGCAATAGGTACGCGATGTATAGTACGCTTTCGGTTGATTGAAAATGTCGAATGATCGAAAATTCAATCGCAATAAGTAAAAATTTTGACAACCAGATTCGGTAATTATCGTGTATGCTCTATACTAACTGAGTAAGTTGGAAGCAACAGAAAAAAGTGGAAAAGAATAGTGTACGATGGGTAATAACAGATTACTTGTGGACATTAAAAACTGGTACCCAAGAGGTATGTGAAGACAACCTAAACTGCAGACGTAAGGACGTGTTTGTAGAACGCACTCAGTCACCTCCGTCGCTGGAAGCGGGTAGTCTAAAATAGCCTCTCATCACATCGCGGCGTGGGGGCGACGGCCGAGGCCTGTGGCGTGTCTTCCAGTCTGTCTCAATTAGCGGTGTGATGGAGCGCGCGGACCGTTACGAACCGCGGGAAGCCTCTCTGCGCATGCGCAGCAATCCTGCTGGGTCACGCCGCAGGGAACTCGGGGAGACGCAGAGGGGACATTCCGTCTCCAGCAGTGCGCGGAGACAACTGCGTGCTCCTGCGTGTTTTCTGCATTGTAATGTGGATGTACTCCAAGGTCGCGTGTTTTCGCTTATGTTCTCCCTGGTTATATTTCAAATAAAGACGGCTTAGCAAATTGATATTGCCTTGTCGTTTCTGTCTTATCCGCAGTCAAAATGCCCGCTAGCCACGCGAACGACTCGAGTTAGATTCGACGCTCTCGAATGACTTTCCTTTTGTCGGAGAACTGGAACAGGGTCTTCAACCTCATGATGACAACCGAGGAGTTACCTGAAGGACAGATTGATGTCTGGGGAAAGCCGATATTAATTGTCAGGAATACAGTTTGTTAAGCAAATGTCCCTCTGTACTGAGGTCCAATGGCACTGGTCGTTATTCGAACACACAAGAGTCTTTGAGTTGGTCTTTTCAGGATGTTACTGGCGTCGTCATGGTAAGCTCTCTTTTTTCCATGATAGCTTTCAGGAACGAGCACTGACTTCTTAAATTTTGAAACCTACGATGTTCTGGAGATATACCAATTCATTATGTGATTCTGTGGTGAAGAGACTCTTGTAGAATTGCTGCATCATTTCTGCTCCATCTATAGGAATATTACGTATCACGTGGAACACGAAAAGGATGGATATCTGTTACTTTGAGATGTACTATATAGTTCAAGGGAAAGATGAGCTCCTAGAGTATCCAACCTACATGAAGCCACTCAGAGGTTTTTTTTAGGCAACTGTGGTTTAGGGTAGCGTCTTTGATTAGAAATCAAAACGTATCGGTCCCGGGTTCGAAACCCGCCCACGTTTAAATTTTCATTAATAATCACCATTGGTAGGCGAAGACTTCCGACATAAGAAGTCACCCCCATTCTGCCAACGACCTGGTCAAAGAGGGCGGAGGAGCGGACAGATGTTCAGGTCACTCTCTTGTCCTTGGGGTGGGAAACTGCCCCAAAAGACGGGAGAATCAGCAATGATCAACGGCATGAGGATGCAGATGGCAATGGAAGGCACTGCATTAAAGACACACAACGTGTATCCACAGGACATGTGGCCTGATCTCCCCATTGGACAAAGGTTCCGGAATAGTCCCCCATTCACATTTCCAGGAGGTGTCTGCCAAGGGGGAGGTGGCTATGAGAAAAAGATTCAGTAACCAATGAAGGGATAACGTTCTATGAATCGGAGTGTGGAATGTCAGATACTTGAACGTGGTAGGGAAGCTAGAAAATCTGAAAAGGGAAAGCCGGCCGCTGTGACCGAGCGGTTCTAGGCGCTTCAATCCGAAACCGCACCGCTGCTACGGTCTCAGGTTCGAATCCTGCCTCGGGCATAGATGTGTGTGATGTCCTTAGGTTAGTTAGGTTCAGATAGTTTTAAGTCTAGGGCACTGATGACCTCAGATGTTAAGTCCCATAGTGCTTAGAGCCATTTGAACCATTTTTAAAAGGGAAATGCAAAGGCTCAAGGTAGATATCATAGGAGTCAGTGAAGTGAAATCGAAAGAAGACAAGAATTTCTGGTTAGATAAGTATGGGGTGATATCAACAGCAGCAGAAAACGGTGTAACGGGGAGAAGGATTCGTTATGAATAGGGAGGTAGGGCAGAGAGTTTGTTAATGTGAAAAGTTCATTGATATTGCTGTCCCTATCAGAATCGATAGCGAACCAACAGCGACAATGACAGTTCAGTTATACAAGCCGAAGTCGCAATCTGAAGATGAGAGAAAAAAGAAAGCATCAAACCAGTTGTATCTAACTATTGCCATCCTTTAAAACTTAGAAACTGCTCCGTAGTCGGGGTAGCTAACGCACGCCTTTGTAATGTTACTCGAGTCAAAGGCAGCCCATTCGAATACTGAAGCTTGAATAAATCTTCACAGATTGAGTTTAGCAGCCAAGAGGAAGCAGATCTGGTGACACAAACTTTCTGATCGCCAGATTTTGCTTCATTTTCCTGGACTAAATTACAAACCTTCACTCAGTGTGTCATAGGGTGTTGATGGTGATCGTGGCGTTAATCTCGGCGGCCCCATTGGTACTATTCGAGATTAGTAGACTGTCTACTGCTACCGAGTTTTACGGTCTCCATTCTCTCTTCATCATACAACACACACACATTCAGAAGGTACACTCAAAGGACAAGTCTCACACACCGCTGGGAGGTGTCGTAAGGTAGTGCCTGGGTAACTACACTGCTGGCCATTAAAATTGCTACACCAAGAAGAAATGCAGATGATAAACGGGTTTTCATTGGACAAATATATTATACTAAACTGACATGTGATTACATTTTCACGCAGTTTGGGTGAATAGATCCTAAGAAATCAGTACCCAGAACAACCACCTCTGACCGTAATAACGGCCTTGATACGGCTGAGCATTGAGTCAAACAGAGCTTGGATGGCGTGTACAGGTAAAGCTGCCCATTCAGCTTCAACACGATACCACAGTTCATCAAGAGTAGTGACTGGCGTATTGTGACGAGCCAGTTTCTCGGCCACCATTGACCAGACGTTTTCAATTGGTGAGAGATCTGGAGAATGTGCTGGCCAGGGCAGCAGTCGAACATTTTCTGTATCCAGAAAGGCCCGTACAGAACCTGCAACATGCAGTCGTGCATTATCGTGCTGAAATGTAGGGTCTCGCAGATATCGAATGAAGGGTAGAGCCACGGGTGGTAACACATCTGAAATGTAACGTCCACTGTTCAGAGTGCCGTCAATGCGAACAAGAGGTGACCGAGACGTGTAACCAATGGCACCCCATACCATCACGCCGGGTGATACGCCAGTATGGCGATGACGGATACACGCTTTCAATGTGCGTTCACCGCGATGTCGCCAAACACGGATGCGACCATCATGATGCTGTAAACAGAACCTGGATTCATCCGAAAAAATGACGTTTTGCCATTCGTGCACGCAGGTTCGTCGTTGAGAACACCATCGCAGGCGCTGCTGTCTGTGATGCAGCGCCAAGGGTAACCGCAGCCATGGTCTCCGAGCTGATAGTCCATGCTGCTGCAAACTTCGTCGAACTGTTCGTGCAGATGGTTGTTGTCTTGCAAACGACCCTATCTGTTGACTTAGGGATCGAGACGTAGCTGCACGATTCGTTACAGCCGTGCGGATAAGATGCTTGTCATCTCGACTGCTAGTGATACGAGGCCGTTGGGACCCAGCATGGCGTTCCGTATTACCCCCCTGAACTCACCGATTCAATATTCTGCTAACAGTCATTGGATCTCGACCAACTCGAGCAGCGATGTCGCGATACGATAAACCGCAATGGCGATAGGCTACAATCCGATTTTTATCAAAGTCGGAAACGTGATGGTACGTTTTTCTCCTCCTTACACGAGGCATCACAACAACGCTTCACCAGGCAACGCCGGTCAACTGCTGTTTGTGTATGAGAAATCGGTTGGAAGCTTTCCTCATGTCAGCACGTTGTAGGTTTCGCCACCGGCGCCAACCTTGTGTGAATGGTCTGAAAAGCTAATCATTTGCATATCACAGCATCTTCTTCCTGTCGGCAAATTTCACATCTATAGCACGTCATCTTCGTGGTGTAGCAGTTTTAATGGCCAGTAGTGTAAGATGGTTGAAGCTTGCTAGTGAATGACAAGGTATTGGGACCCATATCCGGTCCGATACATAGCTATTATACCGAACTTTTCAATCTTCGTCTTTGTATTCCGAAGCCTGCCCCCAGTTTAAACGGCAACTCGCCTGACACAGAGACAACGAGGAACGTATAGGTGTTCACCGGCCAGTGCAGTGTCCCACAGCAGGCGCTCTGTACTCTGCAAGCCTCCTTACGATGTGCGGCGGATGGTTCGTCTACATCTACATCTGCAGAGACACTCCTCAAGCCACCGTACGGTGCGTGGCGGAGGGTACCATGTTCCCTCCCGTGTTCCACTCACAAATACAGGGCTATTACAAATGACTGAAGCGATTTCATAAATTCACTGTAGCTACATTCATTGACATACGGTCACGACACACTACAGATACGTAGAAAAACTCATAAAGTTTTGTTCGGTTGAAGCCGCACTTCAGGTTTCTGCCGCCAGAGCTCTCGAGAGCTCAGTGAGACAAAATGGCGACAGGAGCCGAGAAAGCGTATGTCGTGCTTGAAATGCACTCACATCAGTCAGTCATAACAGTGCAACGACACTTCAGGACGAAGCTCAACAAAGATCCACCAACTGCTAACTCCATTCGGCGATGGTATGTGCAGTTTAAAGCTTCTGGATGCCTCTGTAATGGGAAATCAACGGGTCGGTCTGCAGTGAGCGAAGAAACGGTTGAAAGCGTGCGGGCAAGTTTCACGCGTAGCCCGCGGAAGTCGACGAATAAAGCAAGCAGGGAGCTAAACGTACCACAGCCGACGGTTTGGAAAATCTTACGGAAAAGGCTAAAGCAAAAGCCTTACCGTTTACAATTGCTACAAGCCCTGACACCCGATGACAAAGTCAAACGCTTTGAATTTTCGGTGCGGTTGCAACAGCTCATGGAAGAGGATGCGTTCAGTGCGAAACTTGTTTTCAGTGATGAAGCAACATTTTTTCTTAATGGTGAAGTGAACAGACACAATGTGCGAATCTGGGCGGTAGAGAATCCTCACGCATTCGTGCAGCAAATTCGCAATTCACCGAAAGTTTACGTGTTTTGTGGAATCTCACGGTTTAAAGTTTACGGCCCCTTTTTCTTCTGCGAAGAAAACGTTACAGGACACGTGTATCTGGACATGCTGGAAAATTGGCTCATGCCACAACTGGAGACCGACAGCGCCGACTTCATCTTTCAACAGGATGGTGCTCCACCGCACTTCCATCATGATGTTCGGCATTTCTTAAACAGGAGATTGGAAAACCGATGGATCGGTCGTGGTGGAGATCATGATCAGCAATTCATGTCATGGCCTCCACGCTCTCCCGACTTAACCCCATGCGATTTCTTTCTGTGAGGTTATGTGAAAGATTCAGTGTTTAAACCTCCTCTACCAAGAAACGTGCCAGAACTACGAGCTCGCATCAACGATGCTTTCGAACTCATTGATGGGGACATGCTGCGCCGAGTGTGGGAGGAACTTGATTATCGGCTTGATGTCTGCCGAATCACTAAAGGGGCACATATCG
This sequence comes from Schistocerca piceifrons, assembly GCF_021461385.2. NCBI lineage: Eukaryota > Metazoa > Arthropoda > Insecta > Orthoptera > Acrididae > Schistocerca > Schistocerca piceifrons. The sequence continues at coordinate 345,275,870 of NC_060139.1, forward strand.
AACATTTGTGAACGCCTAAAAAAACTTTTTGAGTTGTTGTATGCGTGTGCAAAGCATTGTGAAAATATCTCAAATAATAAAGTTGTTGTAGATCTGTGAAATCGCTTCAGTCACTTGTAATAACCCTGTAGAGCGAGGGAAAAACGCTATCTGTATGCCTCCGTATGAGCTCTAATTTCTCGTATCTTACCTTCTCGGTCCTTACTCGCAGTGTATGTTGGCGGCAGTAGAATTATTCGCCAATCAGCTTCAAATTTCGGTTTTCTAAATTTTGTCGCTAATTTTCCTCGAAAAGAACGTTGCCTTCCGTCCAGAGATTTCCATTTGAGTTCCCGAAGATCCCCGTAACACTTACTTGTCGTTCGAACCTACTGGTAACAAATCTAGCAGCCCACCTCTGAGCTGCTTCGATGTCTTCCTTCAATACCACTCGGTATGGACCCCAAATGCTCGATCAGTACTCAAGAATAGGTAGCACCAGTGTCCTATATGCGGTTTTCTTAACATGTGAACCACACTTTCCTAAAATTTCCCCACTAAACCGAAGTCGACCATTCGCCTTCCCTACCACAGTACCCACATGTTCGTTCCATTTCATATCGCTTTGCAACGTTACGCCCAGATATTAAACGACTTGTCTGCGTCAAGCAGGACGCTGCTAATGCTGTATCCGAAAATTACAGGTTTGTTCTTCCTACCCATCCGCAGTAACTTACATTTTTCCACATTTAGAGCTAGCTGCCATTAATCACAGTAATTAGAAATTTTGTCTAAGTCATCACGTATCTTCCTATAGTCATTCAACTTCCACACCTTTCCGTACACCACAGCATCATCAGCAAACAACCGCAGATTGCTGCCCACTCAGTCCACCGAATCATTTATGTGCATAGATAACAACATCGGTCCTATCATTCTTCCCTGGGGCACTCCTGATGTTACCCCTGTCTCTGATGAACACTCGCCGTCGAGGACAACATACTGGTTCTATTACTCAAGAAAACTTCGAGCCAGTCACATATCTGTGAAGTTACTCCGTGTACTCGTACCTTCATTAACAGCCTGCAATGGGATAACTTGTGCAATGCTTTCCGGAAGTCTAGAAATATGGAATCAGCCTGTTGCCTTTCATTCAACGTTCGCAAGACGTAGTTCTTGTAGTACAAGTATCATTTCCCCCTTCACTATTCTAACTTGGAAGAACAGTTACCGTATTCCACCGTATGAGCTCTACGATTTTCTCTTCATGGTCATTTCGAGAAACGTATTTGAAAGGAAGTAAAACTTCTCCGAGTCTACATAGAACGTCCACTCTCGGAATTTTAACAGTAATCCCTCAACACTTCCTTTCCATAACGACTATCTTTTGGGTTTGTTGAGCAACACTCATGATCTCGCGCTTACTGAGCGATGCAGTGACGAAACACGCAGCTCTTCGACGGATAGTCTCTATCTCTTCTATAGTTGAATTCTTTTATCTTGGCGGCTCGCGCATGCCCGCCCAGACGCGGGAGAGTGCTGCGTTGCCAGTTGCACACGACGCACGCGCCAATAGAAGCAGCGCCATAGTATAGCTAGTTTGCAAGCTTACGTTTAGGGGGGAGCGCGCAGTTCATGAAGTCACCACGGCCGCATTAACCCTTTCGCTGTTACAAAGACGTGCTCCCTGCATTCCGCGCTGTGCGCGATTTTGTCACTGCACTGCTCGCCTGTGCAGACACATGGTGTTCCCACTGCTTTGACACACTTATCATTCGATTCCACAAAAACTATTTGGCCCAAAAATTAGATTTTTACGTGTCTTCTTGACTGATACCTTCCCCCCATAAATGACTTAATTTTGTTTCGATGTTCAACGCAGTTATTATGCAGCATTAAATGTAGTAAACCATTGCACGAAATTTTGAAGAGTTTGTAGAGGTAGAAGTCCATAGCGTATATTTCCGTATGGTCGATTTTAGTTGCCACAATGTTGAGAATGAAATGTGGACAAGATACCTAAATTTCATATAAAATTTACTGTGTAACAATATCTCATTTAATTACCACATAGGTGTCGTACGTAATATTGAGAAATGTTCCGTCTTTCGCGACTGTAACAAAAGTTTTATTTACACTGAGCACGTTTGACTTTATTTTAAAGCACTTCAATGAATCAAAAGGAAGTAGACAAAATACATTAAACAAAACTGTGGACTTACAAAAACATTAGGACTTGAATATACCGTCTATCAGTGAAGTGCTCTGAGCTATGTCAAATATAATTTTTGTGTGTGGCACACACAAACATCATTTATTTGCTAAAACACTGATCAGCCAACACAAACGTTGAATATTGTGTTACCGCAGCACAAAACTACGAAAGGTGACTTGACAATGGAGGAGACAAAATACTGTCCACCGAAGATGCTTCAAAAGAGAGAAACGCGTCTGGTCTAAATAAGTCGCTTATTACAGTTGCAGAAGAGGAATATATTTCAGTACCATAGGTGAAACTGCGACTGTGGAACAAAAACAAGAAAGAGAACATGAGTACCATCGTGTATGTGCCATACCTTTCATTGATTGAAGTGCTTTAAAATAAAGCCAAACGCGTTCGGTGTAAATAAAACTTTTATTACAGTCGCGAAAGACGGAATATTTCTCAATATTACATACGACACCTATGTGGTACTTAAATTAAATGAGATATTGTTATACAGTAAATTTTATATGAAATTTAGGTATCTTGTCCACATTTCGTTCTCAACATTGTGGCAACTAAGATCGACCATACGGAAAGTATACGGCTATGGACTTCTACCTCTGCAAACTCTTCAAAATTTCGTGCAATGGTTTACTACGCTTAATGCTGCATAATAACTGCGTTGAACATCGAAACAAAATTAAGTCATTTATGGGGGGAAGGTATCAGTCAACAAGACGTGTAAAAATCAAATTTTTGGGCCAAATAGTTTTTGTGAAATCGAATGATAAGTGTGTCAAAGCAGTGGGAACACCATGTGTGTGCACAGGCGAGCAGTGCAGTGATGACAAAACTGCGCACAGCGCGGAATGCGGGGAGCACGTGTCTGCAGCTGCGAAAGGGTTAATGAAGAGACAAAGCACTAGAAATTTCAAAAACTTGCATTCAAACGAATGTAATTCATGAAGTAAGGCACTTCGATATCGTTTTTAAATAATTAAGATATTACGTTCCGCACAAGGTTTGAACTCATAACCTTTCACATAGAAGTGCAGCACCTTAACCATTACGCTAACGCAGATCGTCTACCTACAGAACATAGTGAGGAGTCTAACATGTTACGCAAAATACTGACAAACTCTTTTGGTATGACTATGAATTACTCACGCTTCGTCGAAGTGCAATAGGAAATAAACAATTACCGCTCTTCTTTAGTGCGAAAAAGCGGTTCGTGAGATTGATACAAACACCTTTCCTTCCTATCGCCTGAATTAGGAGTCTTATTGCTTGTTTGGTTTAATTAATTAATAGAATATGAAGCAACTGGTATAAAGAACGCTTTTTCCAAACTTTCAATAAAAGAAGGTCTGCTATCAAGACATTGCTTTTGTTCTATTACTTTATTTATGACTGAACGTTTCTAATACTGAAGACACTCGCCCATGCTATGCACTGCAGTCGAGATCTGGCAACGTCGTTCTCTTTTCATTGGCTGACTGTGTTTTGTGACGTCAGATGCGCAGAACGAACCTAAACTCAGCCGCCAACATAAATGACGCGCACATTAATAATACAAACAGGTAAGTGTCTAAGAGTGACGATTCGGGAGGACGGCGGTTTAAATCCACGTCTGGCCATCCAGATTTAGGTTTTCCGTAATTTGCCCAAACCGTTGCAGGAGTGAAACAATCCGAGCTTGTGCTCCGCCTCTAGTGACATCGATGTTGACGCGACGTTGAACCCTAATCTTCCTTTTTTTTGTAAAACTAACGAGCAATACTCAAGCATTCGCCGAAGAGTGTTCTGTATGTAACTTCCTTCGTGAATGAATTACAATTCCTTAACATTCTTCAAGCGATTTCCAGCTCGGTATCAGCGTTTCCTACAACTATACCGCGCAACAGAATTAAATGATCAGTTTCTCGAAAGCACGTAATTCACGTCCATTGCCAATCTTAAGTTTGAAATTTGCTCAAATGTACGTGGAACCTTCCTCCGTAATGACAAAAGGGTGGCGCCCTGCTACGTCGGCCTCGGACTCGACGGCGCTTCAAACAGCAATAGGTCGACAAATGAGAAAAACGGCCACAGTTCAGAAGTTCACGTGACGTGTAACATTGGTTAATGATGCCTCATTGGCACCAAATTTCACCAAAACTCTGCTCAAAGTTACCGTGGACGTATTATACGATCGGAAGGTCGTTGCATCCACTTTCACCCATTTTCACCCCTTCTTTTGACGTCCATGTGATGGAAGTCAGAACTGGGACTCCCAGCGTTGTAACCACGCTGTTTTCCTATTAGTGGCTGAGGAAAACAATCCCAGACACACCGCCGCTCAGAATCGACACGAAAAGGTCGCAGAGAGTGGTATAAAGGGCATCAATGAAACCACCCATTTCCCTAGGGCCTTGAATCCTACACATTTCGCTATCGAAAACGACAGTTCGCTGTGCGATGAGCAACGGGAGACGTTCTTAACACCCTCTGAGTCTGTTGACACTCTCGAACGTTGCAGCTCTTCTCTATGGACATTGTGGGGCTGCATCCCTATCGAAGGTTGTGGCTCCCGCTTGGAGTGCAGCGCGACTGAAATTTTTGCTCTCGTGTACAGGGTGGAACCACTAGCTACCGTTCAAAATCATGCTACGAAATGTGAACATGATCCAAAGCAGCGAAGGAGCTTATACTTTTACAGCCCTCCTATTTTGTGTCCTCCTCTGACGTGATCTAGAGGGGGGGGGGGGGGGGGGTGGCTGGGGGCGGGGGTGTTCGTGGCATTGACACATGCAGACGCTTGCAGACTAGCAACCCCTTCGATGCTCTCCGATTACAGATGACTCACAATCAGGTGCAAGAGCAGAAGTGTAGCCTGCCTGCAGGCGCCTGGAACTCTCGTCACAGGTTCTGATTGTACAGGACCACTTTTTAGATGCTCTAGTAAAAGCGGCACCAAATTGTTTTGCCAAACTGGGGAGGGGGTCAGGGTGTCTTAGAACGACCGTTTGCCGTTTTATTCACGGATGTGTCAGTTTCGCACCCCCCCCCCCCCCCCCGCCCCTTTCCCATGATCAGTCCAAAGACGGATGCGAAATAGGAGGGATGTAAATCCAGAAGCACCCTTTGCTGCTTCGGATCACGTTCAGTTTCGCCGAATCTACACCTTCATCTACATATATACTCCGCTAGCCACCAAGCGGTGTGTGGCGGAGGGCAAAATTCACGGCAAAGTCATATACACCCCCCCCCCCCCCTCTCTGTTCCACTCGCGGTTCGCGCGAGGGAAAAACGACTGTCTGAACGCCTCAGTACGAGCTCTTATTTCGCTTTCTTGGAATGATGATCATTACGCGATTTGAAAGTTGGTGGTAATAATATATGCTCTACATCCTCGGTTAAGATTGGATTTCGGAATTTAGTGAGCAGCCCCTTCTGTTTAGCGCGTCGTCTAGCTGCAAGTGTGTCCCACTTCAAACTTTCTATGAGATTTGTAGCGCTCTCGCGATGGCTAAATGTACCAGTCACGAATCTTGCCGCTCTTCTTTGGACCTTCTCAATCTCTTGGATCAGACCCAACTGGTAAGGGTCCGATACAGACGAACAATACTATAAGACTGGACGAACTAACGTATTGTAAGCTATTTCCTTTGTTGAAGGTGTTGAACGATCCCTATTGGCTCCAACGTGCACATAAGAACAAAAACTGAGGTCGCTCTGTGTTCCGAAGGGGTCAGATTGCGTTTAATGGGGAAGCAGCCCCACAACGGCCTTAGAGAAGGGCTGAAACGTCCGAGGGTGTCAGCAGTGTCAAAGGTTGTCACGAACGTATTACTGTCGCTCATCGCACTGTGAACTGTCGTTTTCGACAGCGAAATGTGCGGGAACCAATGCCCCAGGGAAAGGTGTGATTTGATTGACGCCGCTTATGCCACCAGCTACGGCCTTTTCGTGTCGATTCTGAGTGGCGGTGTGTCTGGAAATTTATAAGAAAACCGCGTGATTTCTGTTGTTACCAGACGAAGCTACTTTCGTCCGGCCATTACTGTGGATTCTTGGACGGCGAGGTTGCACATAGATATTGTAACTCACGAAGTATTAGTTTACTTTCTTACCTTAAAAACTAAAAGATTTACTTAATTTCGTCATAGTTTCTTGCCACAGGACTGCTTCATAATCTACAACTGTCATTGATTATGAAAGTATCACTTGATGCACTTATTAACGAACTGTTCTCTTGAAGAACAAAATGCAACATTTACGAAAACAGATTTCACAGAAACATTTGGCAACTCATTAGTACTACAGATACTACAGTTGACTCCTTGAGATGAGGTCACGACCTGGGGAGAGCTCTTCCATGCCCGGCTCTATACTGACCTGCGTACAAAGGTGGTGCAGTGCTGAGAGGGGTGATGTTGTCTTCAGGAGCGCCTCGCGTACGTTATTTAGGATTGTAGCCAGCCCTCGATAACGATATATGTTGCCAATCGCAGGGCGGTAAATGTGAGGAAGAGGATGACCATTCGATCGTATGGCATGTCCGCGGTGGCATTACGCAGAACTGTGATAAAATTTGGTGTGTGACGTCGTAAACCCATTGTTGGTGTTTTCAGTGACTGTAATCGAAAAATTGTGGATCTCATCGCCCATTTATGTGCAATACTTTATGTTTATTTTCGTTCAGGGCCAACTGGTAGTCACTGCACCAACTACCGCATCTGCGCAAATCTTCGTGGGTTTCGCAATAGTCGTCCAGCGTTACCCTACAGGCAATAGCATGATCCACCAGTACCCTCACAGAGCTTCCAGTGTTGTACGCCAGATCGTTTATATACATGGTGATTCAGCCAAGCTTCTCACCTCAAATATTTCGTGAAGCGTTTAAATTTTCGTTATTTCTGTTTTCACACAAAGGAATTGTGAAAAAATCCTCGCTCAGTGATATACATTGAAGAGCAATCTGGTACACCTGCCTAATATCGTGTATGGGCCCAGTGAGCGCAGAAGTACCGCAACACAACGTGGCATGACTAGTGCTGGAGGGAACTAACACCATGAATCCTGCAGCGCTGTCCATAAATACGGAGGAGTACGAGGAGGTAGAGAGTTCTTCTGAACAGACGTTGCAAGGCAGCCCAGATATGCTCAATAATGTTCATGTCTGGGGAGTTTGGTGGCCAGCGGGAATGGTTAAACTCACATGAGTGTTCCTTGAGTCACTCAGTAACAGTTCTGGACGTGTGGCGTGTCGCATTGTCCTGCTGGAATTCCCCATCCGTTGGAATGCACAATGGAGATGAATGGATGCAGGTGTTCAGACAGGATGCTTACGTACGTGTCACTTTCAGAGACGTATTTAGACGTATCAGGGGTCCCATATCTCTTCAACTGCACATGTCCCACACCGTTACAGAGCCTCCACCAGCCTGAACAGTCCCCTGCTGATATGCAGCGTCCATTGATTCATGAGGTTGTCTCCATACCCGTACATGTCCATCCGCTCGATACAATTTGAAACGAGACTCGTCCGACCATGCAGCATGTTTCCAGTCATCAACAGTGTTGACGGGCCCAGGTGAGGGGTAAAGCTTTCTGTTGTGCAATCATGAAGAGCACATGAGTGGGCCTTCGGCGCCTAAAGCCCATATCGATGATGTTTCGTTGAATGGTTCGCATGCCGACATTTGTTGATGGCCCAGCATTGAAATCTGCAGCAATTTGCGGAAGGGTTGCACTTCTGCCACGTTGAACGATTCCCTTCAGTAGTCGTTAGTCCCGTTCTTGCAGGATCCTTTTCCGGGCGAGCTTTGGTGTTTTACCGGATTCCTGATATTCACGGTACTCTCGTGAAATGGGGAATATCCCCACTTCATCGCTACCTCGGAGCTGCTGTCCCATCGATCGTGCGCCAACTGTAACACCACGTTCGAACTCACATAAATCTTGATAACCTGGCTTTGTAGCAGCAGTAATCAATCTGAGCCAGACACTTGTATAGGCGTTGCCGACCGCAATGTTGTATTTTGCCTATTTACTTATTTCTGTATTTGAATACGCATGCCTATACCAGTTTCTTTGACGCTTCGGTGTATAATCTCTTTTCATAGATATATTAATTACGGAGACACAGGTATAAATTTCGCTGTTTCAAGTGGAACTATCCTAAGTTCTGCTGCAGGCGTCGTAGTTCTAAATGAGACGCATTCAACGGCGTTTCATTGTTCAAAATCAGATTATTACTAACATAGTAATTACAGTATTAAATACGTAGGGATTATCTGTTTGAGCATGAAACCATTCGTTGTCTCATGCAGAAGCTTGTGTTTTCATGCACAATGATAGTGTACGTCACGTCGGATAAGAAGGAAGCAGTGTTGTACCACCGTAGTACGAGTATAAAAGGGACACAGAGGGAAATGTAGCTTTCGTTTTCTTTGTGCCGTTCATGTGTGCCGAGAAGTGGTTAGGGCGAAAAATAAAAAGTGTTTCACAAACCGACACAAACTAGATGTGCTACTTCTTTACGAAGAATTAGCTTACCTGAATCCACCTGCATACTGGAAACAGGAAACGACCCCATATCAGTCGCTAGGGATACTCGCTAAATAACATTTGTCGACTTCGTCCCGTTTTAAACTATTTGTTGAGTTCTTTCTGCATTTTATGGAGTTGCAAAATAGGGGTAGTAGGGTAATATGGTTCTGGGTGCAATTTTGATATCAAATTGATATGCAAATTAATTAAATTGATCAGTTAACTACTCCCCCCCATCCCAAACACACCCACCCCTACCCCAGATGGCGTCACATGTTTTCGTCAGCCTGCGTATGGGTCTCAGGCCTTACCGCTCTCCACCCCTCCTCATCACCACATGCTATTGGCGGGAATTTCTGATTTTGGCGGGAATTTCGAAATTCAACGGGAATTTCTTTGCAGCAGGGCTGTGCAGACCTCACAATCTGCCTCCCCACCCGGGAACTGGCGGGAAAATAAAAATGGCGGTGCCCTTCCTGGGACTCGAACCCTGGTCATTCTGAATGGAAATCCCAAGTGCACCCCACAGCACAAGGAAACTGTCCAGATGCAGGAGAGGAAGGTTAGGTTAGTGTACTTTATTCATTTTGGTTGGGAAACTGAAGTAAATATCGGCCCTAATCACGTAGTTAATCATATAAGTAAGAAACGAGGGATGATTTCCATTCAACTACCTAGTTTCAACAATTGTTCAAGGTCATGCAACTACCCACATCCCGTACAAGCGGATCATCGTAAGTAGCTGACTTTTTCTTTCTGTTTTTTGGTAGAGTAGAAAGAACAACTCTTTCTTTGTTTTTGCTTGGTGTAGTTTTAATAACATCCACCTTAATTTTTATCTTATAATTTAAATCTGCAGTGGACTCTTCTAATTCTTTCTCCAACCAGTAATTTGATAGGTACAGAGAAGGAATGTTCTCGAATTCCAAAAGATATCTCATTCTTTCCTGTAAACTATGTCTTTAATGGCTTTAACAACTATTTCTGTTTCCTCCATCAGTTCTTCTAGACGACGGAATTCGGCGATTTTAATGTTGCTTCTTATTTCTTGCATAATACTGCTATTATAACACTTCACGTCTTCCTAGGTGTACGGTACCAGCTCTTTTGCCTCACACTTTTTGTGGAATTTCCGTGTAGAACTTTATGTTTACAACTTTTGCAAATGAGTGGCCATGAAATGCCGTTATGCGTCGGTTTTAGGCTCTGCAAACGGTTGTTCTGTTGCTAAATGCACAACACCGCATTCAACAAACTTAGATACAACGTAACCATTCCTTTTGAGCAGACCCGTGTGAGAACTGAGATTTATAAAAAGGTTTTACGGGTATCCTTTAATGTAGTATACGTGCTCCAATCCATCCTTTTCAGCCAGGATAACAACATAAGGCCACTTTCCGCCACACACTGTGTTTAAAGCAGTATGTAAGCCTCGCCTGTATATTTGCAATAGCTTCTTCCTTTTCCAATTGCAGTTTATATTTTTCGCTTATGGCAATTGTCTTCGCCGTATACTCCAGGTTTCGTTTTTTTGGCTTGGATCTCTTCCATTTTCAGTTTTCTTTTTCGCACATGCAACAAATTTCCTGCACTTAATGCTGTAATTTCTTTAATGGGGAATGGCTTAAAACATTGGTTCTTTTCCCAGTCCTAATTCGTCGATATCTATATCTGATGGTATTGTGGAGAACATTGTTCTAGACTGTAAAAAATAAGTTTCCCCTGCTTTTACATAGCACTTATAGTGTCTTTGTGGGAGTCAGGGTTAAGAATCTCCACGTTGTTCACGTGTAGGTAATTAAAACTGTACGCAGACACAGCATAACGTATAAGCTTTTCTCGGTTTTGAGAGTGCGGCAGACTTACTTGCACACGTCAGTTTTCAGGTGTCCTTATTGCCCTGTAGAAAAATTGCAGAACGTTGTTAAACACCACAAAGCAATTGTTCTCTAAATTATTAATTAGCTGACACCTCTAGGACGCAGTTGGCACAGAGTGAAGTGGAGCACTTCGTAAATACTGCTTGTCGGTGTCTAACACACTTAAATAACCTTGCACTGGGTCGAACACACGATCCATTCTGTACTTGCTTATTGTAGGCTCCAGCCTGATAATTCCATGCTCTTTAGCCAAAGAAGACAGAAAAGTTTCCCGTAGTTGCGTGTCTGGACACTTTATAAAATCTATTGGATGGTTACCAATAACTTTGTTTACTCCTGGACTTGTGATTTGACATATAAATTTGTTATATACCTTTACTCTACAGTTGGAGCTCATTCACGTTAAACGGCCTATTCCAGTGTCTTATCGTTATCCACAATGACATTGCTGCTTGCCTAGCGGTCTCCTTCCACGCAGAAGTCGTGGGTTGAAATTAGGTAGCTGCACAATCGTCTACAACTTGCTGCTGGAATATTCCAGGCATCTCTTCCATTAGAACATCTAATTTAACGTCGGATAATTGCACTTTATATGTTATAGCCACAGGATTTTTATATTTCTTCGAAATGATTCCCAGTGCTTCCTTGCCAATTTTATCCAATATTCCTCTTGCTGTCACGCTGTAGCTTCCTTGTAGGAGACTTGGTAGCTTCGCCTTGACACCATGGCTTGCAATGACGAACTGGGAGAATTTACTACGTAGATAATAGTTAAAATAGCCACACATCTCTTTCTTTAACATTACAGATCGTCCCTTCGCTAGCTGCTCCTAACAGTCCACATGACCACAGATTTTAACTACGATAATGTTATCGCAAAACGGTTCTCTGGTAGGAGTAAGCACATTTAAATTATTCTTGCTAAGGAACGTACCATTTTCGGAGTAATTTATGTTGCCAATGTCAGAAACAAGACTGTCCAGGTTCTACAGTAGCAACCATAAACCAAAGCTTTCGTCGGTTGGTCTCGTCCTCTTTCCTAATAGCTGAGGCATGTTAAGCACATTGGAGGAATCCATGTTGACACTTTCAACTACCACAGAAGACTGATCGATTGCGATTTGTTTTCTTTATTGTTATTTTAAACACCTTGTACAAAGGTGGGCTGTCAGCAGCCTAGTACGCTGCTCTTCAGCCGCGAGTGGTACAATAAATAACATAAAGTAGGTACAGATAATACAATAAAAGTGGTGGGTAAAAACTCTAGACACGAAAAACAAGATACACGAAGCCGTTCACGCTGGACAAGAAAAAACACTAAAACATGTTGACACGGCGCACAAAACAAGGACGACTGCGATGGCACAGGTGAACGGTGGTAGCTGGTAGCGTGACGGCGAAAGAACACTAGACACAAACACGAAGGCACACACACTAGACACTGATGGCGATGATCTCCGGCGCGCGAATGTCCACTGAGCGTGTACGAGTCCGGGGACCTGCCAAGAAAGGGGGAGGGGGGGGAGAGGGAGAGGGGAGAGCAGAGATGCCAAGGGCAGGGGAGATAGGGGGGAGGAAGGAAGGGAGGAAGGGGGAGGGGAAGCCCGGGGGGGGGAAGAGGGGTGGGGGAAGGGGGGGTGGGGGGAAAAGGATCAGTTGCGACTGTCAAGCATCCTTTTATACTCTAAAGACACAAGATGGCTGCACTTCCGCTCACGTGATTTTCCGGTCATACATTCTAAATTTGATTGTACTTGCAATCCAATTGCAAACTTCTAGCCGAACTGCGTTATTTTGTGTGCAAGGTGTCCGAGGGAGGGAGGGCGACTGACCGCTATGTTTGTGCACTGTTGCTGTACACTACTGTACACTGTGTAAGACAGGAACGTACTACTGTTCAATCTGTACGTCGAAGAAGCAATGACGGAAGTAAAAGAAAGGCTCAGGAGTGGAATTAAAATTGAAGGTGAAAGGATGTCAGTGATACGATGTCAGTGATACGATTTGCTGATGATATTGCTATCCTGAGTGAAAGTGAAGAAGAATTACATGATCTCCTGAATGGAATGAACAGTCTAATGAGTAGAGAATATGGATTGATGGCTTGAGACTAAGTCGGAGAAAGGCGAAAGTAACGATAAGTAGCAGAAATGGGAACAACGAGAAACTTAACATAAGGACTGATGGTCGCGAAGTATGTAAAGTTAAGGAATTCTACTGCCTAGGGAGCAACATAACCAATGACGGCCAGAGCAAGGAGGATTTCAAAAGCAGACTAGCAGTGAGGACAAGGGCATTCCTGGCCAAGAGAAGTCTACTAGTGTCAAACAAAAGCCTTAATTTGAGGAAGAAATTTCTGAGAATGTACGTTTGGAGCACAGCAGTGTATAGTAGTGAAACATGGTCTGTGGGAAAACCGGAACAGAAGAGAATCAAAGCTTGAGATGTGGTGCTACAGACGAATGTTGAAAATTAGGCGGACTGATAAGGTAAGGAACGGGGAGGTTCTGCGGAGAATTAGAGGAAAGGAATATGTGGAAAACACGGACAAGGAGAAGGGACAAAATTGTGGGACATCTATTAAGACATCAGGGAATAACTTCCGTGGTACTAGAGGTAGCTGTAGAGGGCAAAAACTGTAGAAGAAGACAGAGATTAGAATACATCCAGCAAATAATTGAGGACGTAGGCTGCAAGTGCTCTTCTGAGATGAAGAAGTTGGCACAGGAGAGGAATTCGTGGTGGGCTGCATCAAACCATTGAGAAGGCTGATGGCACACACAAAAAAAAGCCGACGGTACTGTGGCGCCGGGATGTTTTTTTCAGGTATTGATAAAATTGTATGGCTAAGACTCGTATTTGTCAGTGTCAAGGGACATCAGAAAGCAGCCACATACGAGGGTGCGCTGGAAAGTAATACCTCACAATATTTCACGTGAAAACTGTTAAAACTTTTGAAATAAATCAAACTTTATTAACATTCTAGTCCGCCCCCGGTAGCTGAGCGGTCAGAGCGACAGAATGTCAATCCTAAGAACCTGGGTTCGAGTCGCGGCTGGGTCGGAGATCTCCTCCGCTCAGGGACTGGGTGTTGTGTTGTCCTAATCATCATCATTTCATACCCATCGAAGCGCAAGTCGCCGAAGTGGCGTCAAATCGAAAGACTTGCACCCGGCAAACGGTCTACCCGACGGGAGGCAATACTCACACGACATTAACATTTACATTAACATTCTACATCTTTATCCTTCATGTCTAAGTATTTATTTCTCAACATAGTTACCTTGGCGACGAAAACATTTCTCCCAACGAGAGACCAGTGTGTTGATGTCGTCACCGTAGAATGTTTGACTCTGTTGACGGAGCCACAACCTCGCCTCTGCTTGCACTGCTTCATAATTATCAAAGTGAAGTCTTTATGTTTTGGAACGAATGAAAATCGCATGGGGCCGAGTCGGGACTGTATAGAATTTGATCGATAACAGCGAACCCAAGGAGTCGAAAATGTTTCAAATGGCTCTAAGCACTATGGGACTTAACATCTGAGGTCATTAGTCCTCTAGACATAGAATTACTTAAACCTAACTAACCTAAGGACATCTCAAACATCCATGCCCGAGGCAGGATACGAACCTGCGACCGTAGCGGCAGCGTGGTTCCGGACTGAAGCGCCTAGAACCACTCGGTCACATCGGCCGGCCCAAGAAGTCGGATTGTTGCAGACGTCACAGCGCTCTTGTGTGGTCTTGCATTGTCATGCTGAAGTAAAGAATGCTCCATGTGTCGAAGAATCCTTCGAATTTGTGCTTTCAGTTTTCTGAGGGTCTCGCAGTACCTTGCAAAGGTTGTGGTGATACCTTCAGGCATGAATTCCACACTAACCACACGTTGAACATCCCAGAACACTGTGGTCATGACTTTGCCTGATGAAGACATGCTCTTGAACTTTTTTGGTGTTGGTGATCCTTTGTGGCGGATCTCCATTGATGCTCTCTAGTTTTCGGAGTCAAAATGGTGAACACAGCTTTCATCATCTGTCATAGTATTGTTAATGAATCCATCACTCTCATGCTCAAAATGCTGAGGATATTGTTGGCGGATGTGTAACATCCTTTGTGTCATGTCAGGAGTGAACGTTCGAGACACCTACCGTGCATACAATTTTCTGTACCACAATTATGCAATGATGACCTGTACACGCTCTAGTGTTTTACTAGACTCACCTGAGAATTGCGTCCGAGTTAGCCGAAAAAAATTTTTTTTTGATGAGTTCATGAGCTCGATGCCGACGAGTCACGTTGGTTGCCGTACGTTGTCGTCCACTCCGAGCTGTCATAAACGTTGCAATTAGCACCACCGATTCCTTTATTACGAGCACCAACACCCCAACGTCGTGCATTACTGATATAGATGCAATAATCACAATACAAACTTTCACTCTCCTGTGGTTTTCAGTTGTACTCACATTTGCTGCGGTCAGAAACTAGATCACAGCACGCTATCTCTCACGCTCTTACGCCGTTATTTTTATGTTACACGCCGCCATGACCGAGAAAGGTGGCGCATTGGTTAGCACATTGGACTCGCGTTCGGGAAGACGACGGTTCAAATCCATCTCCGGCCATTCTGATTCAAGTTTTCCGTGATGCCCCAAATCGCTTCAGGCAAATGCTGGGATGGTCCTTTCTACATCTATCTGCATATACGTGGATACTCTGCAAATCACATTTAAGTGTCTGGCAGAGGGTTCATCGAACCACCTTCACAATTCTCTATTATCCCAACCTCGTACAGCACGCGGAAAGAATGAACACCTATTTCTTTCCTTACGAGCTCTGATTTCCCTTACTTTATCGTGGTGATCGTTCCTCCCTATGTAGGTCGGTGTCAACAAAATATTTTCGCATTCCGAGGAGAAAGTTGGTGATTGGAATTTCGTGAGAAGATTCCATTGCAACGAAAAACGCCTTTCTTTTAATGATGTCCAGCCCTAATCCTGTATCACTTCTGTGACACTCTCTCCCATATTTCGCGATAATACAAAACGTGCTGCCTTTCTTTGTACTTTTTCGATGTAATCCGTCAGTCCTATCTGGTAAGGATCCCACACCGCGCAGCAGTATTCTAAGAGAGGACGGACAAGCGTAGTGTAGGCAGTCTCCTTAATAGATCTGTTACATTTTCTAGGTGTCCTGCCAATAAAACGCAGTCTTTGGTTAGCCTTACCCACAATATTTTTCTGTGTGTTCCTTCCAATTTAAGTTGTTCGTAATTGTAATATCTAGGTATTTAGTTGAATTTACGGCTTTTGGATTAGACTGATTTATCGTGTAACCGAAGTTTAACCAGTTCCTTTTAGCACTCATGTGGATGACCTCACACTTTTCGTTATTTGGGGTCAAATGGTTCAAATGGCTCTGAGCACTATGGGACTTAACATCTGAGGAAATCAGTCCCCTAGACTTAGAACTACTTAAACCTAACTAACCTGAGGACATCACACACATCCATGCCCGAGGCAGGATTCGAAGCTGCGACCGTAGCGGCCGCGCGGTTGCAGACTGTAGCACCTAGAACAGCTCGGCCACTCCGGCCGGCATTTAGGGTCAACTGCCACTTTTAGCTCTATTCAGATATCTTTTCTAAATCGTTTTGCAGTTCGTTTTGGTCTTCTGATGACTTTATTAGTCGATAAACGACAGCGTCATCTGCAAACAAACGAAGACGGCTGCTCAGATTGTCTCCCAAATCGTTTATATAGATAAGGAACAGCAAAGGGACTATAACACTACCTTGGGGAACGCGAGAAATTTCTTCTGTTTTACCCTTTGAAAGAGCACGGCCGATTTTCTTCTTCATCCTCCTCTAATCCGAGTTTGTGTTCCGTCTCTAATGACCTCGTTGTCGACGTTAAACACTAATATCACCCTCCTCCACGCCGCAATTTTACAAGCTACAATTCGGAGTCTAGCGGCAGAGGTTTGCAGCTTGGGCCAGCGAAGCAGGAAAGTCGATCGAGTAATGTGTCATGCAATTTCTCAACCGATACTGAGAACAGAATTAAAAATTCGGAGGCATTACTTTTCAGCATGCCCACGTACATCAACTGACAAAATTCTATTAGCGTTCTGTTTTTCTAAGATTTCCACGGGTGATGAATTTACCTGTTTCTTGGTATTGCTGTGTGCTGGCTAGTCGTCATCATCAAATAATTATTAATTTTTAACTAAAGCTCACAACTCCGGCCGAACCATGATCTTAACCTTACATAAATAAAAGGTTGCCAGTTTCTTATTCATTGGTACCAGTGAAGAGTGAACATTTCCCTTTAGAATTTATAATAAAATATAAGGGCCTGGCATATTACTATCATGAAAGCCTTTCCCAGTAAGTCACGGCAAATAAAAATACTGATTGTTATGCAATTCCGTGACGGGCGAGAGAAACGTTGAAAGACGGCAAACCTGAGCAAAAAATATAGATAAATGAAATCAATGATTACTGTCCAAAGACGTAAAGTACATATTCACGCAATTATCTAGTTATGACCTATTAATACCGTAAGGCACGATTCATGAAGCCAATAATGCGACAGCCGACGCTATTGTTCGAAGGTAATTGACCGATCAACCTAATATGATTCTTACGTAAAAATCACTCATAACGAATGAAATGAAATGAGCGGCAACTCGGTCCAAAGGTGGTTCTGCTTAGCGATATTGAGTAGGTGAGGAGAGAACACGTGATGTATTCGGTCGTTGTACTCGTACACATGAACAATTCGTCACCAAGTCCGCAGCTCTTGGTCGCGCGGTAGCGTTCTTGCTTCCCGCGCCCGGGTTCGATTCCCGGTGGGGTCAGGGATTTTCTCTGCCTCGTGATGACTGGATGTTGTGTGCTGTCCTTAGGTTAGTTAGGTTTAAGTAGTTCTAAGTTCTAGGGGACTGATGACCATAGATGTTAAGTCCCATAGTGCTCAGAGCCATTTGAACCAATTCGTCACCAAGCCTTTCTTTACGGCCTCTGAAAAGAAAGATATTCATAAGACGTTACGGTTATTATCACGGGATATGATCAGATCTGATACTACAATTAAATTCAGGTTATACATTTCCAAAAAATATCTTACATTTAATCTAATGCTGCGGTACATAGGAACATGTGCTCCTACCCTGCAACAGCCAGACGTAAAAAGACACCACAGAATGGCGACAATAAATAAATTACTGTTTTATTTATTTGACAACAAAAGATATATAGAGTTCGTTTCCGTTTGCCCTCTTTTTCGAGAATCGCTGACCAAACACTTTTTATTAAGAATTTAATTACAAAACGTATTTTTTACAAAAACATAAATTCGCCACATATCGCAGTACTAATATGTTTCTATTGGCATATTTTCATCTCACACTTTAGACGGTTATGGCGTTTCACAAGGGCACTGCATGTATGTATTTCATGGCTAGCATAAATAAGGCGCCAAAAGAAACTGGTATATACAAGCGTATTCCAATACAGAGATATGTAAACAGAGAGAGTACGGCGCTGCTGTTGGCAACGCCTATATAAGGCAACAAGTGTCTGGCGCAGTTGCTAGATCGGTTACGGTTGATGTCAGGTTATCAAAATTTAGGTGAGTTTGAACGTAGTGCTATAGTCAGCGCACGAGCGATGGGAGACAGTATCTCCAAGGTAGCTATGACGTGGGAATATTCCCGTATGACCATTATCGTGAATATCAGGAATCCGGTAAAACATCAAATCTCCGACATCACTGTGGCCGGTAAAAGATCCTGCAAGAATGGGACCAACGACGACTGAAGCGAATAGTTCAACGTGACAGAAGTGCAACCCTTCCGCATATTGCTGCAGATTTAAGGTATACGCCTCGCCTGGGCCCGTCAAACCCGAGATTGGACAGGTGATCTCTAGAAACATGTTGCCTGGTCGGACGAGTCTCGTTTCAAATTGTATCGAGCGGATGGCAGAGTACCCGTATGGAGAAAACTTCATGAATCCATGGACCTTCATGTCAGCAGGGGACTGTCCAAGCTGCTGGAGGCTCTATAATGGCGTGGGGTGTGTGCAGTTGGAGTGGTACGGGACCCCTGATACATCTAGATACGACTCTGAAAGGTGACACGTACGTAAGCACATGTCTGATCAGCTGCATCCTCTCATATCCATTGTGCATTCCGAAGAACTTGGGCATTTCCAGTAGGACAACGCGACACCCCAAACGTCCAGAATTGCTACAGTGTTGCACCAGAAACACTCTTCTGAGTTCAAACACTTCCGCTGGCCACCAAACTCCACAGACATGAACATTATTGAGCAACTCTGGGATGCCTTGCAACGTGCTGTTCAGAAGATATCTTACGGATTTATGGACAGCTCTGCACGATTCATGGTATCAATTCCATCTAGCACTACTTCAGACATTAGTCGAGGAGAAGTCGTCATACTGTGGCACTTCTGCGTGCTCGCGGGTGCCCTACACGGTATTGGACAGGTGTACCAGTTTCTTTGGTTCTTCAGTGTATAACGCTCTACGAGGATCCAAAGAAGAGCGGCGCGTTTCGTTACAGTGTTATTTGGTAAGCGTGATAGCGTTACGGAAATGTTTAGCAAGCTCAAGTGGCATCGCAGTGTAGCTTGCTGTCCAGGTTTCGAGAGGGTGCGTTTCTGGATGAGGTATCGAATATATTGCTTTCCCCTACTTATACCTCCCGATGAGATCACGAATGTAAAGCTGTCGTTCTTCCCGCTAACCATACGTGACTGGAACAGGAAAGGGAGGTAATGACAGTGGCACGTAAAGTGCCCTCCACCACACACCGTTGGGTGGCTTGCGCAGTATAAATATAGATGTAGATGTAGGACTGTATGTTCAAACTCGCCAACTCATCTTCAATCTCACAGAGGGCCGTCCATCCAGAAACTCGCACACGTCGAGCAAAGAAGCAGAAAAGATTCCTGTGTTAAGGGTTTGGCGTGGTGTTGGTGTTTTCGCCCCGCAGCGTTTCTTCCTTATTTGTTCTCCCAGTGAAGCAGACAACGGCCGCGGCAGCGTCCCGTTAGCCCCTTAAGACAAACCGTAACAAGAGCACGGCGCACCTCATGCGGTGGAAGCAGCCGGCCGGAAAACGCGACACGCCGCAGCGTCCAGCTAGCGTCGTTCCGTGACTCGCAAACATAACGGACTGTTGTTATCGACTGCGGTTAAAGATTTCGTTTTTGTCTGATAAGATTTCGTGAGCGCACGAATCACGTTGGCCGTGTGGTATAGTTCTCGGAATTCTCGTAATGACCTGAAACTTTGTACCGTAGGTGTAAGTAAGCAACCTAACCATTAACTTATGTAAACTTGTACGAAGCGAGAGTGTAGCCCAAAGAGGTGACTGGTTGCACCCACATTAGTTGCAGAATGTGATCGGCATATTTTTCCTAAATGGTGTGTGAAAAACGGTTCCGGCCGCAGAGGCCGAGGGGTTCTAGGCGCTTCAGTCCGGAACCGCGCTGCTGCTATGGTCGAAGGTTCGAATCCTGACTCGGGCGTGGATGTGTATGATGTTAGGTTTAAGTAGTTCTAAGTCTACGGGACTGATGACCTCAGATGTCAAGTCCCATAGTGCTTAGAGCCATTTGAACCACTTTGAAGAACGGTGTACCTAGTAGCTCTAACAAGGGAACTGTGCCTTCTGCCATCGTCGATTTCGTCTAGATTTATAGCAGAGCTTGGTCAGAAAAGAAAGTGACAGAAATGGAAGCTCCAGATGGCCAAGCGTTTAGAAAAAATAGCATTTCTGATGCAAGTCGGACGTAGTTTGAGCCATTTATGCTAGCGTAGGCTCCAGGAAGCGGTTGTCGCAGTGGAAAGAGCACGATAATCCAAGGGTCGTGGGATCAAATCCATCCGTGGAGACTTTTATTTTCAATTTTTTTGGTTACTTACACTGCTAATAAACCGGAATAATGCTCAGTATATTGTATTTATTAATATTTTCACAAAAATCATGCAAAATAAAGGCAAACGAAGATTTTGACTTGCAAATAAATTTCCAGCAAGAGATTGTAAGCTGTACACGAGAACTTCGTATATAAAATTAGCTCCTTTTATTATTTCACGAAGCGTTCATTAACAAATCTGTCACAGTTTCAGTACATATATTTTGGCGACCAATTTCGACCGACTGGTTCATTATGGAGCCAGACCTACTGAGACTGCACTGAAAGTGCCCGATGTTAAAGTCATCCGTCTTAAATTTTCCAATACATGCACCATACACTGACGGTAGATAAATTTCACAATCTACATATACTCAATATCCACGATGCTACTCCAGACGGGTGTAAAATGAATGTGCACAACGGAAAATACTAAACGCCGAAATGAAGATTTGGCCCTGCCTGACTACACCCTGAAACAGATCTTAGGATCGCTTAATGGTAATATTACTTCTTCCTTGTTGCTCTGTAACATATAAATTACATAAATGAATGATTAAGGGAACGAGTAGCTACAAAATGATAAATGCTGATAATGCTTATACATTTATTTATTGTAGATTAAAACTCCATTCATATATTACAAATGTTTATATATCAATGTCCAATGGACATGAAGAGACACAAATGAATTTCCCAATATTACTGATCAATTGCCCAAATCTGCCCCTTTTTTATTGCTACGGGATCTAATATAAATAACGTGAGATGACTGACATCATCTACGTACCAAACACTAGAAGACAATACTTTCTAAGATGATCTACAGTGGTGTGCAACCTCAGTGGCAATAAAACTTACGTGATCACAGCTACTTAGCTTTATAGCCCTAATAAGCTGAAGCAGTTAGCAATATCACCGTATGTACTGCGTCCGGTGCGTCGGAGTGATGGTTCTCGGACACGTCTGCAATGATGGATGGAAGAACTCCAGCCACAAAATAAAAAACTCTCAAACACTAGGATGGAAGAAGGCGGTCCTCTCACTAGTACGATCTAATACTATCTTCTCTTCTCCGTGTTCTACAGACAAGAAATGCGAGCTCCAAGCCACAAGGACGGAATTCAGATAATGTCTCTAAGTGAGTATAGACAGAGGATGTGCTCTCAATCACTGAACACCCAGCAATGACTCCCTACCCGGAGGCGAAGTCCAGAATCGTATAAGTTCGCAACAGTACAGTACCTAACCGTTCTAACTATAAAATTTCCAGAGAGCAAAGACAGCAAGTCCGTGTGTACCAACAAAAGCTGATACTGAGCGACAGTCAAACACGGGCGCTCTAAATGGAAGACTACTTTCTCTCCACCACCGGCTTCCCAGCAAAACTTGGCTCCCCTCCCTCGTAACTGCACAAAGCGAATCCTATTCTCTAAACCACGGAATATTCTCCCTCTCTACAGATTCTTTCGAACGCTGACCAATCACAGTTTAGTTTTTTGTCGTCCAGCGCGGCAAGTTTGCGAGGAAATACCTATCCCTGTTAATTAGGAATACATACAATCGTATGCTTCTCAGAGTAAATATCCTTGGAAACAACCCAGCCTGCGTGATTTCCGAAGTAATGCTTCCTTGTTCCTCTCTGCTGTGTCCAAGATTTTCAGAGTTTCCGAAGTATTATCCGGTTATCTATCCGGCCCCTTTACAAAATCGGCCGGCCACCGCGGTATTGTGCTTCAGCTCTCAGGTGCCCTGACCATCTGTCTTGGCTACTTCCTACGTCAAGCGGGCTTTTCCGCCCAGGGCTTGAGTTACGCCTGCTGTTTCATTTCCACTGGCGTTCCAACCTCTACTAGTATAGGCAATCATTCATTACGCCGTTTTGATAATAAAGACACTCCATTACCTTTCATGCAATAAGCGTTATATGATGAACACCCTATCAAATGATACCTAATTCAGGTTGTAAATCACTGCTACGTATGTATATTAGTGCTTGTAAGGTGCGAAATTACAGCCACCTTACAACTATACAAGTCAAAACTCAGTATACAAGTTGTACATACCATAAATTTGGAGGAAATCGGTGATGACGAGCAGGCACTGTCCCCCTGTAAATATCTTGTCCACTCCCCCACCACCCCCGCTTCCCGACCCCTTTTCTCTAGCGAATGGTGCGCAGGAAGAGCGACAGTCGGTTAGCCACTGTATAAGCTCAAAAATGTGGGGGGCGGGATGCTTGTGTACGGATTCCTAGTGTGCTGCCTCATGTCCGTTTCCACTAGCTCTCCACATAACGCATACTATTAAGCCACTACAACTGGTGATCCCATGCAAGTTTTATTGGCGTGAGAAGAAGACTGGCGATATATCACAGACATTCTCGTGAAACCTCCTCTGGTTGTGGCCGCGAATGACTTGAGAAACTCCTGCCAAAGGGAACAATGTTGCCCGACGCGACACTGAAGGTAGTCTAAGACAGATGGCTGAATGAATGCCTGGTTACATTTTGTTCGCTTTTTCCAGTGTCTATCATTAATGTCTGCAGGCACTGGAGCGCGTAGCGGTGTTGTTATCTCAAAGATTGTAGTGAGGTAATCCTTGTTCTTGCTGAGAGACCAAATGATCCTCTCTTCAGGAGACCTGCCAAGAAAAGTCAAATCTCAGTGTGTGTTTTGCATCGTCTCTCATCCCAACACGTCCGAGCAATTTTCTCGCCATGGCCGGATTTCGGAGAAATGTAAGAACACGTATAGAAGTACGATTTATATCGAAAGACTGAAGAAAATCAAACCTACGTTCATAGCTTCTGTAGATTCGGAGAAAGTTTTTGACAGTTTCGACTGGAATGCAGTCTTTGAAATTCTGGGAATAGCAGGTATAAAACACAGGAAGCGAAAGGATATTTGGAACTTGTACTGAAACCAGATTGTAGCTATAAGAGGCGAAGGACGTGAAGGGAAAGCTATGGTTGAGAATGCAGTGACACAGGGGTACAGCCCATCCCCGATGTTATTCAGTCTGTACATTGAGCAAGCAGTAAAAGAAACTCAAGGACTGATGTGGAGTGGAAATTAACGATCAGGAAGAAGAACTAAAAACTGTAAGATGGCAAGAACTATGCTCCTTACATGAAGTCATTAAGGATCACCTAACTCACGTTGAGCGAACAGTAGGGCTGAACAAAAATGACTGACAAGGCACAATGCATCTTGTAGAGGGTATATTATGGACGTATTGGAATAATTAACGTTGGGTGATGGTTTTAGAGTAATTCACACGACATGAAAACTTTGTGGAAATGCGTCGATATACTGGAGGCTAGTTTACCCCAGGGAAGTACTCAGAATTGACCATGGCCGCCGGAGAGCGGCTAAGGGAAGCAACAATAGGCAGCTCAGGGCGGCTCAAGCTCTGAGAAAGCAGTAACGCGGCGCGGCCTTCAGCCGCCTTAAGCTGAGTGACACTGAGTGGGTGGTTGACCTCGACTCCATGCTGTTGTACCGGGAAACAGATGGAGAACTTTACGCCTGAAGTAAAGCAGTACTACTACAGTGGCATTCACCTCAAGATGACCAGAAGATTCTGTGCCGAAATATCGTGGTAGGAAGTTACTGATATCCGGCAGTTCTCCCATGTTTTTATGGAACTTTACGCCTGTTGATAAATGTCCATCGTACCATTTTCTGTGAAACATGCGAGAAAGCCGCGCAAAGCTACAGTGGAGCGGTCAACAGAGGTCAAAATATGCGTGTTCGTGACTATAGCAATTTCACGGTGAATTCACGGTCCACAGAGCCTGAAGTAAATAAGGTGAAGAGCGACAGCACGAAATACACCGGCTTCTGATGGGAACGTAGGACCAAGGAATTTGAAGTACTCTCCTGGGAGTCAGAATTCCTGAAAAATTGGTGTTTGTGCAGACGCTAATCTTGATGGGTGGCCTGGGAGGAGCGAAATAGCAGAAGTTGAAAGGAAGGGAAATTTTGTGGGAATTTGTTCACTTCCCAGAGCAGGCATTGGTCGGCGCTGGGAAGCGACACATAATTAACGTGACTTGCGCTGCAATTGGCGTAAGTGATTTTGCTGGAGGGGAAACCGAGGCGAAGGGTGGACTGTGAGAAGTCTCCGTAGAGGTCTTCCGTTCCCAGCTTGCCTAGAGTGCGGATGTGGCATTCTTTACTCAGCTTGCCTGGGAAATAGTGAGCATCTCTTTAGTTTAGGACCTAGCAAATTGAACGATTGAGCTTGGAGGTAGGAAGTTTTGGTTCAGCTATATACTGAGCAAGATAGCTAGGAGTGAACAGATGTGCGCAGCCTTGCAGCTCCAGGAGGTCGGCCGACGTCTGCACAACGACGCTGCTCCACCATGCTGTATTCGGTGATATCGCGCCATCTCCGGCCACTGATTAATTTGTTGGATCATGTCGGCAAAGTTTCCACGAGGGTTTCATGAGCCGTGTATTGTAGAATTCTTCTCGCACTTTGCCTTACGCCTTACACGCTTTACTCCACACAAACGCAATTTATTACCACTGCCTGGTAGGAGAGTCTTGTAATGTGATGATTGAAGGTCGGGAGTTAAAATAAATTTGTGCTAATCGACTGCATCTGTTTTCAATCAAGTAGTTGAAATCCCAAATCACTTTCTAATTAATTTTAGGTTCAACATTTGCATCTGGTGTTCAATAGCTGAATATAACATCAATGTGCACCCCTTTTTAATTAAAAGTGATCAATTCTGAATAAATTAATGTCAACACTGCCACTGCAGTTCAATCAGGAATCACAGGGCCAGATTACTTTTTTGCGTTATCCGATATTGCGGCAGTTTTTGCACTCTCTGTTGATCTGTTAGTCAATTAGTTGGGGTGTACACACGCCAAAACCAGCTAAGTGACGGGTGGGGTGTTACATATGGCTGACCCATGCCAGGATACGATACTTCGGGATTTGCTAGGAAGTAGTCTTAAAAAAAAAAAAAAAAAAAAAAAAAAAAAAAAGAAAGGGAAATTTTTCCACGTGATCCATTGCTTAGACATTTTTAATTGAAAAACGGGTAGCATTAGTTCCATTAAGTTACAGTGTCTTCTTCATGTGTTGTCCTTTCAAATTGACATTTATAGGTGCCTCTGTATTGTATTTGTGAGTTGTTGGAGTACTTATGATGTGCAGTGCCGTAATCAGCCGATGCTGAGCACACAGATCACAATCATTGGTACTAGCCTTTTTGGGGGAATGCTTCATGAACTGTTTGTCGGGTCACTGCTCACACCCAGTGTATCAGTTTGTGTCCTGATATATGTTTTGTGTTATCTAATTATTGAGTGTAAGGGGTACCTGGGTTTTGAGTTTTCGTGTAACATAAAAGTGCAAATGATAACGAGGGGAAAAGCCAAGACAACGGCAGAATATAATCAGAATGTTACTCGGGAGAACATGGGTGATAGTAGGGAAAGCTCTACCGATGAGCGTGTCGAACGCGAGTTGCCACTTCCTGAAACTGCTTCTCATGACTGGTTTAGTCCGCTGAATAGCAAGGACGTTGATTCAGGCAGTGATACTGAGGGCTCGGGGGCCGCAGTGAGTACAGGATTAATCCATAAGTATGGAAGATCCAGCCTAAGAAGCCAGAGTGTGTTGGAACAAAACGGTGTCCGACGATTATCAAACGATTCATTCACAAGTGATCCGACGGGGGCGCGGAGACGGTACTTGTCTAGATATCGAAGGGTTCCTCAGAACAGAGGAGAAGCATTTTCAACCACAAAAGGACGAGGGTCAAAATGCGGCTACTCTCAAAAACATTACGGACCTGTTGCAACAGATGCAAACGGTGAACTTAGAGCAGAGCGCCAGCCTTAATGCCGAAATTAAAAAGGCGAATACGGAGCTGAACTACAGGCTCACAGAAGTTCATAGGGAAGTAAAAGAGGAGGTAAAGAATCTCGGCGTAAAAATAGAGAAAGAGATAACCATCATCAAACGAACGGCAATTGAAGCCAAATTAATTGCGAAAGGTGCAAGGAAAATAGCGAGAGAAACTTGGGACTCCACGCAAAGCACGGCAAAAGTAGGAAAGGTCATGTTATCAAGGCTACAAAACCGGATAAAAGGTGTTGAAGAAAAGCAACAAGAGCAACCGGACATAGGGCCTAACGAGATGCTGAAAGAGGAGGTGGCGATATTAAAAAGAAATTTAGAGGACGAAGTAAAACGTCTCATTACAGAGACATTAGGAAAGAAAAGGGTGTAATTAATGCGTCGACATAACCGTCACTTGCCGGAACACAGATAACCGCTTCACGGTGTGACAAAGTTGACACTATAAGCAACGGGAGCCACGCCTTGATTCACAGCTCTGAGGCAACGACCGAGGTAAACACGGACAGCGCGCAGCTGTCCAGTGAGCAAAATTGCTGTCGGCTGATTAGATGTACCGAACAACTGTCGAACATACAGAGGGGGAGAGATGACGATAGCGTGTCGGAACGAATTAGTCCACGTCCCGAACTTCATACGAATCGCAAGAACGGGCGAAATGATAACTGGAATGATGACCGGTTTGACTACAAGCATTTTGTATCAGTCCGAAAGTTCCAACACTACAAGGACGAAGGTAATAGCTTGCATCCAAAAACTTTTATGGGACAGTTCGAGCTATCTTTGCCCCCACACTGGCCATTGATGTACCAGCTGGATTTTGTGTGCTCCCATATGGAGGGCGCGACCGCTGAGTACATGAGAAATGTAGCGAAGACGAGCGTCTCGGTCGAAGAATTCAAAAATGCCTTCTTGGGCAAGTATTGGTCTAAAGAAACCCAAGAAAGGATCAAACAAGAAATTATGATGTCCAGAGATATGGAAGGGGAAGGGTACCGGAGTCCGGTCAAATTTTTTGAAAATATGACAAAAAGGAACCAGTACCTACACAACCCATGTGGCGGTGCGGAATCATCAGATTATGCTACATGAAACTTCCCACCTCGTATCAACAATCACTTGCTGGTCGTTGTGGTAGCGATACTGAGGTATTTAAGGGTATTTTGCGCGAACTGGAATTCGCATTTCAAGAGAAACAGGCGCGGGAGAAACGCGGACAGCGTGAACAAAATAACAACCGTCGCAATAATGGACCTCAGTGGGATAGTAGGCCAGTGCCGAACTACAACGGCCACAATCAAGATAAGGGTAATGGCAACTCGAAAAGAAGGTACACGGAAGAAGAGCGACACTCTCCAGTGCAACATAACAAATTACAAACGACTTGGGGCGGTAACCAGCAATCGGGAAGGAACATGAATAATGGTTACCAAAGTAACAACCAGGAAGAGGTCGAAGTCCGCCCTCCGAAGCCTGGTCCATCCCACCTTAACTGGCAGGATTACGAATGACTAGACCAGAGCGCGGACGTAGTAAACATAGGCTTAGAATAAGGATTTTGTTAAAGTGTCTTGTTTGTTTGTGTATACACTGATCTTAGTGGTAGAATGTCTCGTTTATATGTGCCTATATTTTGTGTTTTATTATTAATAATGATATCTCGCCTCTCGCTGCTGTGAAAGTGAAGCACTAGATTATTTTGTAAAAACACATGATTAAAGAATGGAATACAAGTATTTCTGGGCGTACCCCTAGAAAAAGATAACTTAAGAACTCTGTAAATTACAGAAAATTTCCCGTAATTGTATCTCCGTCATTGGAGAACATATTGAAGGTGGCCAGTCCCGTAGGTTGTTACGAGGAGGCACCGACGCATCTCGTATGCCCCTGAATGCGTAAGGGGTGGACAGCTCTGCGCAGTTGCGTGAATTAGCGCACCCATTATATGTTAAAATGAACCGGATGCAATCATCTTCAGAGCGAACAGCAGCATTGATACGCCAGAAATACTTGTTGATACCAAGATAGTGTAACAACTGCGAGTGTGAGCAGTGAGCTATATTTGTGTTGTGCCATTATGACATTGCTAATCCGAAACATGTTCACAGGCCTTATAAAACCATTCGTGACAAAAGGAGAAAACGGGAAAAAAATAGAGAAGAAGTGTCGCAATAGAACACGATAAAGGACGCTATCCAAACTTCCAACAAAAAATCTTGGTAAGACCGACACATGTCTAAGTTTGTTGTGTTTTATACATGTTCGCAGGCAGAATAAGAGGGACGTCTGCCACATAGGGAACTCAGAAGAAAAAACAAGATTAGAGATAAAAAGTAGTAAATAGTAGATATTTAGTCGGGTTGACCAACACCGTGTTAGTCGTAGGAATTGGTAGTTAGAAATGGTGATGGGGTCCTGTCCAAATAATCTTGATTCCCTATTCCTTGATTGTGTGTGTGTGTGAACGACTGTGAAGCAAGTTGTTTTGTACATTTTAATGTTTATGTATAAAAAAAGTTCAGTTACATTTCTATTTTAATTGATCCTGAAGTTGATTTACAAACAAGTAAAATTATTCAATTTGTAATGAAATAAGTTCATTGTCTTCAAGCAAGTAAAAAAAAATGTATGGTACTGATGGTTAAACATGAGCACTTTCTGTGTACTAAAATTAGTTGTCTTAGTGTGTTAAGGTGGCGTAACTGAGCAAGAGGGAGTTGAAGCTACGACACCTGGCACACCACACACGAGCTGACAAGGAACGAGGACGACAGCAATGAGGGGAGCACACAGCTGACGATGATGATGGCATGCAGACCACGCCCTGAATCGACGGGGCCGGTGGTCAACTCAGCAGCCAAGGAGATGTGAGATCCAGCACCTCTGTGTACAACAAAGTGGTCAGTCCTGATCTCTGTACATGGTGCGGATCGGGGGCAGCAATGAAGAGGTCCAAGAAGGTTGCTATATTTGTTGCTCGCCACTTCAGGTGGAGCGACAGCCCAGCTGACCTTTTGTGCCTAAGGACACCAACTTTGAGGGCCTGAGCAAAAAATAGGCTCTTGTTTTATCACGGTCCCTCCCTTGCCCTAAAACATCTATAGAACGAGCAGTGACCTGTGACTGAGCTGCGAGAGGTCACCGATCATAGATGCACCGATGGGGTCTTGTGCCTGTCGGACAAGATGTCAACAATGAGCTCTTAGGTGAGAGCCATCCTGCCTCAAGAAGATTTTGGCGCCTGTGGCGCCATCTCCGTAATCGACGTTGCTCTCTTCTCAGCCGTTAGCCATCCCTCAACTTGCTAGTCAGAACTAATGTCACTTCGGTTCCTGCAAGAAACTTGTGCCGTGTGTGTGAGTGTGTCAGTGTGTATTCAAAAGAATAACATGTGCCACAATGAACATACTCATTTGTTCTGTTTATGAATTATGTTATAAGAAGGTTATGATTTTATAAATGTGCCATCTGTTAAAACGTCACAGACACTGGACTGGGCCAGACCTTGTTGAATTGTGTAGAGATGACACTTACACCATGCACAATATAAACGTCCAGAGACAGTGAGACAAAAAAGAAACTTTATTGATAAAATGTCAAACGGGTGTTCACATATAATTGAATGAGAGCAACCACTATCAACTTCACAAAATGTTACACAAACATTGTTCATGTATGTTTTTAGTAATTTAAGCCGAGTAGGGATGGATAACTGAGAGTGAATGGACCTTAAGTTACAATTGCAAGTCTTGCCATTCAAATGACAAGCACAGAGGTGCTTAAACATGTGTATTTGCCCTTTGTGACGTGTGTCCTAGTAATATAATTGTAGTTTTCTTTTAAGTACTCTGACCAATAATTGTCTCAGGAATTGGCAGAGATTAAAGTAAAATTAGACTAAATAATGACCACATCTTTAACAGTAAATCCAGTCATTGAAGGCAGGTATCCTAGGAATGAGTGGGAGTTTGCATCAGAGAGGAGGCAGTGGTAATCAATCACCCGTAACTAACCACGCAAACAGATTAAAATAACAGTTACAGAGATATTAATTTTGTACCACAGGTGGTAACACCATAGGAGTCATCACCTGTACTACAAAATTGATTTGAAGAGTGGGGCTACGTAAGATGGCAATAAATCAGGTTAAGACCAACAGCATGAAATACGCCGGCTTCTGATGGGAACATAGGACCAAGGAATTTGAAGTACTCTCCTGGGAGTCAGAATTCTGGAAAAATTGGTGTTTGTGCAGACGCTAACCTTGATGGGTGGCCTGGGAGGAGCGAAATAGCAGAAGTTGAAAGGAAGGGAAATTTCGTGGGAATTTGTTCACTTCCCAGAGCAGGCATTGGTCGGCGCTGGGAAGTGACACATAATTAACGTGACTTGCGCTGCAATTGGCGTAAGTGATTTTGCTGGAGGGGAAACCGAGGCGAAGGGTGGACTGCGAGAAGTCTCCATAGAGGTCTTCCATTCCCAGCTTGCCTACAGTGCGGACGTGGCATTCTTTACTCAGCTTGCCTGGGAAAGAGTGAGCATCTCTTTAGTTTAGGACCTAGCAAATTGAGCGATTGAGCTTGGAGATAGGAAGTTTTGGTTCAGCTATATACTGAGCAATATAGCTAGGAGTGAATAGACGTGCGCAGCCTTGCAGCACCACGAGGTCGGCTGACATCTGCACAATGACACTGCTCCGCCATGCTGTATTCGGTGATATCGCGCCATCTCCGGCCACTGATTAATTTGTTGGATCATGTCGGCAAAGTTTCCACGAGGGTTTCATGGGCCGTGTATTGTAGAATTCTTCTCACACTTTGCATTACGCCTGGGTCAGTTGATAGGAATTACTTTTGAGTTATCACACTTTACTCCACGCAAACTCAATTTGTTACCACTGCCTGATAGGAGAGTCTTGTAATGTGATGATTGAAGGTCGGGAGTTAAAATAAATTTATGCTAATCGACTGCATCTGTTTTCAATCAAGTAGTTGAAATCCCAAATCACTTTCTAATTAATTTTAGGTTCAACATTTGCATCTGGTGTTCAATAGCTGAATATAACATCAATGTGCACCCCTTTTTAATTAAAAGTGATCAATTCTGAATAAATTAATGTCAACACTGCCACCGCAGTTCAATCAGGAATCACAGGGCCAGATTACTTTTTTGCGTTATCCGATATTGCGGCAGTTTTTGCACTCTCTGTTGATCTGTTAGTCAATTAGTTGGGGTGTACACATGCCAAAACCAGCTAAGTGACAGGTGGGGTGTTACAAAACTTTGAGTTTGTCTATGACATTGTAATTCTGTCAGAGCCGGCCAAGGAATTGGAAGAGCAGTTGAATTGATTGGATGTTGTCTTGAAAAGACGTGGTAAGGTGAACACCAACGAAAGTAATACAAGAGTAAGGGAATATATTCGAATGAAATCACGTGGTGCTGAAGGAATTAGAGTAGGAAACGAGACAATAAAAATAATAGATGAATTTTGGTTCAAAAAAATGGCTCTGAGCACTATGGGACTCAACTGCTGTGGTCATCAGTCCCCTAGAACCTAGAACTACTTAAACCTAACTAACCTAAGGACAGCACACACATCCATGCCCGAAGCAGGATTCGAACCTGCGACCGCAGCAGTCGCATGGTTCCGGACTGCGCGCCTAGAACCGCGAGACCACCGTGGCCGGCAATGAATTTTGCTGCTTGGTCAGGAACACAAATAACTGTAGTCGAAGAGGAGAGGATGTAAAATGCAGACTGTTTTCAGAATGAAAAACAATTTTCGAAAAAAATGGGTTTGTTGACATCCAACACAAATTTAAGTTTCGGGAAATCTATTGTAAAGGTATTTATCTAAAGTGTAGCATAGTACGGAAATGATATTTGAAGATGGTAAACAATTCAGGAAGGAATAAACTGGAGGCTTTTGAATTGTGATGCTTCACAAGAATGCTGAAGATTATGTGTCAAGATCAAATAACAAATGAGGAGGTATTTGATCGAATTGAAGAAGAAACGAAATTTATGGCGCCACTTTTCTAAAAGAAGGGATCGTCTGATACAATATACGTTGATGCTCGAGGGAACCGTCAGTTTGGTAAATGGATAGAAGTAGGAGAGGGGAGGTGAATAATTGTAGGAGGCCAAAGGATAGCACAGTAAACAGATTCAAAAAAATGTTCAAATTGTGTGAATTTCTAAGGGACCAAACTGCTGAGCTCATCGGTTCCTAGACCTACACACTACGAAAACTAACTTAAACAGACTTATACTAAGAACAACACACACCCATGCCCGAGGAAGGACTCGAACCTCCGGCAGGAGAGGCCGTGCAATCCGTGACACGGCGCGTCCAACCGCACAACTCCGTGTGGCCCAGATTCAAACAGATGTTGGTTACAGTAGATATTCCAAGATGAAGAGGCTGGCACAGTATGGAGTAGTGGGGAGAGCAGCATCAAACTGGTGTATGATGCACTACCCTTGATTCAGTCTCGTGGATACTGCATAAAACAAAAATTGTTGTGCAGAAATGTATCTGTAGGTTCAAGAGATAATGTATCAAACATTTATATATATATATATATATATATATATATATATATATATATATATATATATATATATATATATATATATATATAGGGATGTTCACTTAACTTTGAGGAGGCCTCAGTGTCCAGCGGCGAAAAGATGTGCAATATCTTGTATGAGATTCGGGTCCTTAAATGACACAGCTTTTTCTATTAAAATTGTTGTTAATTTATCCTTTCACAAAATCTAAAATATAACATCAAAATATAAAAACTGTAGTTCTTATTATTATCCGCCCCCATCACACTCTTCTAGATGCTGACTCATACGGAATTAAAAACAGTATACATATGCCCGAAAATAGTCTGGCACCAGACAAACATAAAACGTGTAATTGTTCTGGAACACTCCAGAACATACCATAAGTCAATACATATACGAGTATATCAAGAGCTCCAATGGAAAACCAGTCTTAAGCAAAGAACGGAAAGCTGAAAGGTGGGAGGAATAT
Source organism: Schistocerca piceifrons (assembly GCF_021461385.2). NCBI lineage: Eukaryota > Metazoa > Arthropoda > Insecta > Orthoptera > Acrididae > Schistocerca > Schistocerca piceifrons. The sequence continues at coordinate 345,309,348 of NC_060139.1, forward strand.
GAGGATAGGGGGATCTATTCAAGGGAGATAAACTTGAAGACAATATTATAGAAAGGGAAGTGGACGTAGTTGAAGATGAGAAGGGAAATGTGATACTGAGAGAAGAGTCTGACAGAACTCTGAAAGACCTAAGTCGAAACGAGGCTCCTTTAGTAGACGACACTCCGTCAGAACTACTGACAGCCTCGGGAGAGCCAACCACGACAAAACTCAGCCATCGGGTGAGCAAGATGTATGAAACAGGTGAAATACCCTCAGACCTTAAGAACAATATAATAATTTCAATTAAGGCAGCTGCTGACAGGTGTGAAAATTACCGAACTATCAGTTTAATAAGTAATGGTTGCAAAGTACTAACATCAACTCTTTACAGAAAAATGGACAAACTGGCAGAGGCCGACCTCGGGATTCCGGAGAAATGTAGGCACGCGCAATACTGACTCTACGACTAAGATAGGTTAAGGAAGGGCAAACTTACGTTTATAGCATTTGTAGACTTACAGAGTGTTCTTGACATTGTTGGCTGGAATGCTCTCTTTGAAATACTGTAGGTGGCAAGGGTAAAATACACTCCTGGAAATTGAAATAAGAACACCGTGAATTCATTGTCCCAGGAAGGGGAAACTTTATTGACACATTCCTGGGGTCAGATACATCACATGATCACACTGACAGAACCACAGGCACATAGACACAGGCAACAGAGCATGCACAATGTCGGCACTAGTACAGTGTATATCCACCTTTCGCAGCAATGCAGGCTGCTATTCTCTCATGGAGACGATCGTAGAGATGCTGGATGCAGTCCTGTGGAACGGCTTGCCATGCCATTTCCACCTGGCGCCTCAGTTGGACCAGCGTTCGTGCTGGACGTGCAGACCACGTGAGACGACGCTTCATCCAGTCCCAAACATGCTCAATGGAGGACAGATCCGGAGATCTTGCTGGCCAGGGTAGTTGATTTACACCTTCTAGAGCACGTTGGGTGGCACGGGATACATGCGGACGTGCATTGTCCTGTTGGAACAGCAAGTTCCCTTGCCGGTCTAGGAATGGTAGAACGATGGGTTCGATGACGGTTTGGATGTACCGTGCACTATTCAGTGTCCCCTCGACGATCACCAGTGGTGTACGGCCAGTGTAGGAGATCGCTCCCCACACCATGATGCCGGGTGTTGGCCCTGTGTGCCTCGGTCGTATGCAGTCCTGATTGTGGCGCTCACCTGCACGGCGCCAAACGCGCATACGACCATCATTGGCACCAAGGCAGAAGCGACTCTCATCGCTGAAGACGACACGTCTCCATTCGTCCCTCCATTCACGCCTGTCGCCACACCACTGGAGGCGGGCTGCACGATGTTGGGGCGTGAGTGGAAGACGGCCTAACGGTGTGCGGGACCGTAGCCCAGCTTCATGGAGACGGTTGCGAATGGTCCTCGCCGATACCCCAGGAGCAACAGTGTCCCTAACTTGCTGGGAAGTGGCGGTGCGGTCCCCTACGGCACTGCGTAGGATCCTACGGTCTTGGCGTGCATCCGTGCGTCGCTGCGGTCCGGTCCCAGGTCGACGGGCACGTGCACCTTCCGCCGACCACTGGCGACAACATCGATGTACTGTGGAGACCTCACGCCCCACGTGTTGAGCAATTCGGCGGTACGTCCACCCGGCCTCCCGCATGCCCACTATACGCCCTCGCTCAAAGTCCGTCAACTGCACATACGGTTCACGTCCACGCTGTCGCGGCATGCTACCAGTGTTAAAGACTGCGATGGAGCTCCGTATGCCACGGCAAACTGGCTGACACTGACGGCGGCGGTGCACAAATGCTGCGCAGCTAGCGCCATTCGACGGCCAACACCGCGGTTCCTGGTGTGTCCGCTGTGCCGTGCGTGTGATCATTGCTTGTACAGCCCTCTCGCAGTGTCCGGAGCAAGTATGGTGGGTCTGACACACCGGTGTCAATGTGTTCTTTTTTCCATTTCCAGGAGTGTACATGTAGCAAAAGGTTATTTATAGTTTGTAAAGAAACCAAGCGGCCATTATACGAGTCGAGGGGCATGAAAGAGGAACAGTGGTTGAGAAGGGAATGAGATAGGGTTGTAGCCCGTCCCCTGTGTTATTCAATATGAACATTGAGAAAGAAGTAAAGGAGACCAAATAAAAATTTGAAGTAGGAATTAAGGTTCAGGGACAAGAAACAAAAACGTTGGGGTTTGCCGATGACACTGTAATTCTGTCAGTGACAGCAAAGGGCTTGAAGATAAGTTGAAAGGGATGCACAGTATCTTGAATGGAGGATATAAGATGAACATCAACATAATCAAACAAGGATAATGGAATGTAGTCGAATTAAATCGGGTGAAGCTGAGGGAATTAGATTAGGAAATGAGACACTTAAAGTAGTAAATGAGTTTTGATATTTGGGCAGGAAAATAACTGATGATGGTCGAAGTAGAGAGAATGTAAAATGTAGACTGGCAATGGCAAGAAAAGCATTTCTGAAGAAAAAAAATTTGTTAACATCGAGTACAGATATAATTGTCAGGAAGCCCTTTCTGAAAGTATTTGTATGGAGTGTAGCCACGTATGGAAGTGAAACATGGACGATAAACAGTTTGTACAAAAAGATCATTGAAGCGTTTGAAATGCGGTGCTGTAGAAGAATGTTGAAGATTAGACGGATCGATCACGCAACTAATCAGGAGGTACCGAACAGAATTGGGGAGACAACATACTTGTGGCACAACTTGAACAAAAGAAGGGATTGGTTGATAGAACGCATTCTGAGACATCAAGTGATCACCAATTAAGCACTGGATGGTAGTGTGTGGGGTAAAAATCGCAGTGGGAGACCAAGACATTTGTACAGTAAGCAGATTCAGATGGATGTATTTTGCTGTAGTTACTCAGAGGTGAAGAGACTAGTACAGGAAAGAGCAGCGTGAAGAGCTGCACCAAACTATTCTTCGGACTGAAGACCACAACAACAACATCGATAGCAAAATAAATAACATTAATAGAAACATGTTTTACCTTCATTTAAAACTGAATGGTAAAAATACCAAAATTAATGTAGATTTGGTTTCAGTGCATTTTCTGTTAATTATTTACCAACTAATTTTCATAGTGTAATATTGAAGTTTCAGAACATATCGAAGCATAAACGAGGAGCTATATTAGCAGAAAAATTATATCGTTTAGTTCGTTAACTGAGCGGAAGTTCCGATAGGACTGGACTCATTAGAAGTCTTCGGACTGAAGACCGCAGCAACAATATATTGTTTCCAGTGATTTTATCGCCAATAGCATAATCGAAAATTATTGAATTTCTTTCCCTATTTATGTTTAGCACGTTACATTTATTTATGTTCAAGGTCAACTTCCAGTTCCTGCACCATTCATTGATCATCTATAGGTCTCTCTACATTTCGCTACAGTCTCCTGGTGTTGCAACCTCCGTGCAGACAAAAAAAAGGGTTCAAATGGTTCTGAGCACTATGGGACTTAACATCTGAGGTCATCAGTCCCGTAGAACTTAGAACTACTTAAACCTAACTAACCTAAGGACATCACACACATCCATTCCCGAGGCAGGATTCGAACCTGCGACCGTAGCGGTCACACGGTTCCAGACTGAAGCGCCTAGAACCGCACGTCCACCAGGGCCGGCCCGTGTAGACAACTGCATCGTCTGCGAACAACTTCACGAAACTCCCGGCGTTATCCACTATATCGTTTATATTTATTGTACACAGTAGTGGCCCTATAACACTCTCTCGAGGTACTTCCGAAATAACCTTCACAGTCACGCAAATGTTCACGGGATACCTTCGTTGTGTAAAATATCATTTATGTTCTTAACGTATGACTTGTGAATAACTGTGAACTTATGTTCTATTTTTAACATGAGAATATTATTCTGTATGCAAGGTAATGCTATGGCCAGCTAAGGACATATCTTATGTAGGTAAAATGTTGTCAAATCTGAGGAGCTATTGTTACTTGAACAAAAGACTATGAGTTGCCATGTCGAGAACAGGGCTCGCGCGCGAGTGTTATAGACGCACTGTGTGAGCATTGATTAATTGAAAACTGCACCCGTGAGTTTGAACTGTGTGAGAGATAGAAGCTAATAAGTGAAAATCCCTGATAGGAACTGTGAACTGTGTTAATTAGATGCTGAAGTATATCGGATTGTGATGTTCTTCGGGGCTGCATTAAGGAGTGACTAACATTTGAAGCAATCCACTGAAGTTCAAACAGGTAGAAGTTGGTCGATAGTATGGGCTGTTTGAGGATTTTACTTGTAGTGTACGTGGAACAAAACAAAATAAAATAGCCATGGAGCGGGGTATATTAACCGAGTTTTGCTCCAACTGACCATCAGGCTCCTGTCCTGGCATCCGTCCTTGGCTGTCAAGACTTTCATGATGTCACGAACTGTCGAACAGTGGACTCCCAGGGCAAAACCCATCACGCCGAATTTACGGGTATTAAATATTGGAGGTATGCCATTACCATGATCGTCTATTGTGTTTTGGTGTAGTGGCGATCGCAGATTTTATTGCAGCATCAGTGAGGTTACGTCACGGAATTATAAGGGGAGATTGCACTACAGTCTTACGCTGTATGTTGCGCTGCCATGTTAGACGCACCAAAACATTAGCAGAGTACTATTTACTATTGATTCTTGTCTTTAATTTTCTTCTTGTAGACCTACTGTCCGCGCAAACTGAGTTGACACTCGGTGCGGTGGCTTTTCCCTATACGGTATACCCCATCAGGTGCCGTGTGGAGTATTAACTTCGCTTGCGTGAACAGTACATGCGAAAGTTATTTTAAATAGAAAATGTTGCAGTGCTTTCGTGAATAACACAGCGTAAAGAGAGCATTTTCTGACGTTTCTCTGGTATTAAATTCACATTTGATCCAGTAATACGACGCATTTCCCCTCGTTATGTAACTTCCTTTTCTTATACGTTTCGAATTACTAGGAAGAGAAGTATGTAGTACGGAAAGACTTCTTTCGTAATCCAGCATTTTCCTTACTACGGGCAGACGGAACTGATCCTCGGTCTCTGTCATCTTACTGAAATTGCTGAGATCACATTTGGCTACTTTTGAAGTAGGATTGTTAGGAAAATCACTGCAGTAAAACTAAATATCACACCCAAAATTCATGCTTATTAAAGAACGAGTCCACACCGAATGACATGTGATTCCTTTGCACATTAGACTATTATCAGAATGAAACTTCCTGGCAGATTAAAACTGTGTGCCGGACCGAGACTCGAACTAGGGAACTTTGCCTTTCGCGGACAAGTGCTCTACCAACAGAGCACTTGCCCGCGAAATGCAAAGTTCCCGAGTTCGAGTCTCGGTCCGGCACACAGTTTTAATGTGCCAGGAAGTTTCATATCAGCGCACACTCCGCTGCAGAGTGAAAATTTCATTCTATTATCAGTATGATCAATAAACCCGTAAATGATACAAGCTGACAGTTCCGATCAAGACATTTCCACGAGAAGCTAATAATTGGGGCAACCAACATGTTGGACGTTGGCTCCAAGTTTGTGACGTCATTCCAACTCCCCTTTTTATACCTCCATGGGTTACGTCATCTTCTCTGACATCTCTCTGGTATTTGACGAAATTCGGCGGTGACAAGAAAAGATGCGCAGTTACTGAGGACTTTGTACGTAAGGTAAGTTTTTAACTGACAACTTGGGAGAAACATTTGACAAACCAGTCAGTCTGAATAGCACTGCGATATCGTTTATTATTTCACTCAGATAGCTAAAAAGAAACAGAAAACAGTTAATGTTAATCAAACTAAACGTCATACGGAATTACACCGAAGCACCAAAGAAACTGGTATAGGCACGCGTATTCAAACAGAGAGATTGTGGCGGTACGCCACATAACATGAAAAAATAATATTGAGGAACTTCGCAAATATAACAAAACTGACGTCGTAACGAAATAAATGTTATCGCAGAAAAATCGTGAAGACTATGTAATCAACTAATATGGTCTGTGACATTTTAATCTCTGTTTCCTGTGAAAAAAGATGGAGACACTTCCCTCTTGTTTTTTGGTTATGTAAGAAGCCATTTTGTGACGAGGCACGAAAACGTGTAAGTTTCATGTAATATTTAGTCTAAATATAATCAAATATCACTTGAAAGTGTCGCTAATGTTTTATTGTAACAGATCCTATACTCATGAAGTGAGTGACTTAAATAATTTATGCAAATTTTATAGGGAAACATTGGTGCAGAGGTCAACGCCATTGTTCTAAATGATAATGACTCAGAGTCGTAATAAATATTTTAATATTTGCTAATTTTGACACATAATAAAAATAAAAGTAAATGTAGGAGATTTCTCTTGATTAGCGGTCCTTCTTTTAAAGCGGTAATAGTAGTCAAAAGTTTTTCTAATAATGTACGATATTCATTTAATGTGATTTCAGTAGTTTTTTTATCTCCGCGTAACGGATATTACGAGAATCCCATCACTATTGACTATTCACTGAAATATAAGGCACAATTAACAAACAGCTACTGTAGCTGTATATCTGGTATATTATCTGATGGTGGTGTCTTTTTTTTATTTAAAAACAGCTTGTCGGGCAAACTGAGTGCGAAAAGTACCATAACTGAATCCAAGGCGTAAATAATTTTCCAGTTGTGAAGCAGGCAGAATAATATTAACTCCAACTTTACATAACATATTAAAAAACCAACAATACAATCATAAAAAGAACTACCACAAGATATGTAAACAGAATACGGCGCTGTGGCCGACAACGCCTATATAAGACAACTACTGTCTTTCGCAGTAGTTAGATCGCTTATGGTGCTACAATGGTAGGTTATCAAAATTTAAGTGAGTTTGAACGTGGCGCACGAGCGATGGGAGACAGCATCTCAGAGGTAGCGATGAAGTGGGGATTTTCCCGTACGACCATTTCACGAGAATACCATGAATATCAGGAATCCGGTAAAACATCAAATCTCCGACATAGCTGCGACCGGAAAAAGATCCAGCACGAACGGGACCAACGACGACTGAAGATAATAGTTCAACGTGACAGAAGTGCAACCCTTCCGCAAATTGTTGCATATTTCAATGCTGGGCCATCAACGAGTATCAGCTTGAGAACCATTTAATGAAACAACATCGATATGGGCCGAAGGCTCACTCGTGTACCCTTGATGACTGCACGACACGAAGCTTTACGCCTCGCCCGTCAACACTGCGATTGGACTGTTGATGAATGGAAACACGTTGCATGGTCGGACGAGTCTCGTTTCAAATTGTATCGAGCGGATAGACGCGCGCGGGTATGGAGACAACCTCATCAATCCGTGGACCCCGCATGTCAGCAGGGGACTGTGCAAGCTGGTGGAGGCTCTTCAATGGTGTGGGGCGTGTGCTGTTGGAGTGATATGAGACCCCTGACACGTTTAGATACGACCTGACTCATGAGACGTCCGCAAGCATCCTGTCTGTTCACCTACATCCATTCATGTCCGTTGTGCATTCCGACCGACTTGGACAATTTCAGCAGGATAATGCGACACCCCACACGTCAAGATTTGTTATAGAGTGGCTCCAGGAACTCTCTTCTGAGTTTAAACACTTCCGCTGGCCGCCGAACTCCCCAGACATGAACATCATTGAGCATATCTAGGATGCCTGGCAACTTGCTGTTCAGAAGAGATCTCCACCCCTTCGTACTCTCACATATTTATGGACAGCCCTGCAGGATTCATGGTGTCAATTCCCTCCAGCACTACTTCAGATATTAGTCGAGTCCATGCCGCGTCGTGCTGCCGCACTTCTGTGTGCTCACCAGGGGCCCTACACGATATTAGATAGGTGTACCAGTTTCTTTGGCTCTTCAGTGCTATCAGGAGTCGTTCACAATCAAACCTAACAACCACGTACTAGCTGTATAATAGCTCACAATACTATTCTCAATTTACCTGTTATTTTAAAGCTATGATCGCTCTGACAGATATAAAGTGGAATCTAGAATTTGGGTGGAAAATCTACTTAGTTGGTGACAACAGCATTTTTGACTGTAGCTAATATACTGTTCTGTGCGGCACATTTTGTCCGAGAGCACGATGGATGGAGCAGTCTTTACTTCAGTTTTGGCAGTCTTTACTTCAGTTTTCATAACTAGAGAGTGCAGAAAATATGCTGCCCTACGGACAGTGAACAGCTAGAAGGGGAGGAGGAAACGAAATGAAACTTCATGAGTTAGGAGGGTATGTTATTTGAGTGATTAGATAATCTAGTCAAACTTTCAAAGAACTTGACAGTATGACCCCACGTATTAGTATGACGTCATACCTCCTCCGCTCTGGATGCACGTACGGATTTGGTTGTGAAAGGTATCAATGAAGCCATTGTATCCTCTCCTGAGTCAAGATGGCACACAGCTATTATAACTTGTCCTTGACATTGTGGATACTGGTACTGAGGCAGGTGACTTTCGAAATGGTCCCACATATATTCTGTCGGGACAGATCTGGGGATCTTGCGGGCCATGTTTGTAGAGAGGCGTACTAAGTGTGGACGAGCAAATGGTACCAAGATACTGTCACATGAGGGGCAACACATGAGGACGCAGCATATCCGCGGCTTATCGTTATGCTGTCAGAGTTCCCTCAGTCACAACCAACTGTACCTAAAGTCATGCTGTAAGTGGGCTGCTCCTGTGTTGGCAGCGCTGTGTAGCGTTTTGCATTGGATCTCTGACTGCGCTTTCTTTGTAAGACACTGTGTGGCTGGTTGGGCTCGTTGTTGGAAGTTAATCGCCAGTAGTGTTGGGCAGTTGAAAGTTAGTCGCCAGCAGTGATGGAAGTATTTTTGGGCAGTTGGAGATTGAAAATTATTCATGATTATATATCTTTGTATTGGATGTCAATGACAATTGATATTCGTGTTTGAACTGGATGTCACATTATTAAGGTAAAAAAATACATTATTTGGTTTGCAACAAAATCTTTCCTTTGCTAACCACATGTCTAATAGTAGTTAGTGGCTTTAATAGTTAGAATCTTTTATTTAGCTGGCAGTATTGACGCTCGCTGTATTGCGGTAGTTCGGTTAATGAAGAATTTTGTGAGATAAGTACTTAATGAAATGTATAGGTTATTGTTAGGATTTATTTTTAGTCAGGGCCATTCTTTTGTATTAATTATTTGAAGTAGGTTGTAATTTTTTTCGAGCAGTCAGATTACGTTGCGCTAGAACATTGTACGTCAGTGTTGACATGATAAGAAAAAGTAAAGAGAAAGTAGGCTAAGTACGTTCAGTTTTACTCAGCTGTTTCACAAGCAAATAACGTAGAAGTTTCATCTTCTCAGTCATTCAGCAATTTAAGTACAGACACACACATTTAAATAAAGAAGTTTCAATGCCTTATGGCTTCCCACACAGTGGCGCCGGAGGTAAAATGGACGCGCCCGTTCCAAAATACTGGAATAATGAGACCGACCGCCAGGTTGCCCCCATACTTGCCGACGATGGTAATGCGGGGGTAGTGCACAACCACGATTCGTCGTCGAACACAATGAGACGCCATTTGTCAGCACTCCATGCTTCCCGGTCACCATCCGCACTAAACGCAGCCGTTTGTGTTGTGGTGCTAATGGCAGCCCACGCATGGAATGATAATTCCTTGGTCCAGTTGCTTCTAGTCTCCGATCAGAGCTGCAGGATGACGCAGAATGTTTCAGCGAGTCCTTTTCTTCTTCTGGGATATCAAGCGCGGATGTGAAGGGATTACGACATGCTGGTGCACAGTACGGCGATCCAATATTCTGGTGGTCAGATCTAGTCTACCGGAACCCTTACGACATGCATGCATGCCCTCACGTTACCACGCAGTCTAACATCGGTCCACTGTAACATCCGAATGATCCACAACACCGAATATCGCACGATTAGACGAATCGGCCAAGTGGAGACCCTAAATGAGGAAATAAGGCCCCTTTTGAACTCTGTTAAACACTAATAACGCTGTCTCATACGAGTGTGCCACATTTCTGTGTCTTCCTCAGTGATTACTCAACACCTGTCGACGACGACGTGAGCTTCAGTACTGGAAACTCTTAACTTTCAGTTTAGGATAAGGTTTTAACTCTTTGTTTTACCTTCAATCTTCATCAGTGATTTTACGTCTGGTTCTTACGTATGGATGCCACTGGTTGTACCAACTCAACATCTGACGCCGTTGACACCCATTATGCACCTTACCAGGCCTGGTAACAACACGAACAACAACTAGTGACAATTCTGCCTGTCACAGAGAATTGCAACTCATGTCGTTTTCATACCAGCTAATGTTGTGTTCATATACGAAGTTACATTAACATCCGACTATGTCTTCTGGTTGCTTTACTTTTTATGTCAGGCAGGAACACTAGCAGGCAGGATTGAGATAATAACATTTTAGTGCCGAAATTTGCGCCGGCCGCGGTGGCCGAGCGGTTCTAGGCGCTTCAGTCCGGAACCTGCGACTGCTACGGTCGCAGGTTCGAATCCTGCCTCGGGCATGGATGTGTGTGATGTCCTTAGGTTAGTTAGGTTTAAGTAGTTCTAAGTCTAGGGGACTGATGAACTCAGATGTTAAGTCCCATAGTGCTCAGAGCCATATGAACCATTTTGAACCGAAATTTGCTTCAGTCTGTAGTCCAAGTACGAAACTTAGAAACGACTAACGTACCGCTTGCAGCAGCGACCGCCATCAGTGGAAAGCTGCACCTCGTGCCTGTTGGTTCTGATAAGTGGTGAATGCCTTTCAACAGCAAAACGGTCCGCAAAGGAAAGGAAACAACTGTAGAGGAAAGACAAATAGTTATCTCGCAATACGAAGAGGGAAAACCATTTTCAGAAACAAACGATATTATTGGAAAAAGGCAGTCAACTGTGCAGCCCATGATATAGCGATTTAGAGAAAGAAATACACTCGTTAATACTGAAAGAAGATGTCGAGCACAGAAGCTAGCGCAAAAAGAACGAAATATGTTAATAATGATGGTCAAAATAGACCCTAAATTGACAGCTATTGGATTGTCTGCGCATGTTAATGATCAGTTCTGGAAGGAAATCACGGCAAGTGATATTCGCCTTATAAGTAGTGCAGGGTATGGAGCTACGGTACCGAGATGAAAACGATACATCAGCAAGAAGAAATTGAGACATGAATTTGATCGAGAGCATATATGCAAGAACACAAGTTTCTTGGACAAGTTAGTGTTCACAGATGAAAGTAAATTCAACAAATTTGTAAGTAATGGCAGAATTTTGGTGTGGAGAGATCGAATAACTAGACCGATCCCAAACACAGTCAACCCTCAGGTGGTGCAGGAAATATTGTATGCGGATGTATGGCAACACCTGGTGCTGGGCAACTTGTTTTTGTTAAAGGTAACAAGGACTGATTTCACTATTTATGTATCCTAAAGAAAAATCTGCAAAAAAGTATTGATAGATTTGGTTTAGGGACACATTACTACTTTCAACAAGATAATGACCCGAAGCATACAGCGAAAACTGTCCGTCTGTGGTTGTCGTACCATACGCTGATGTTCTCAGGCTTCCGATACAGAGCGCAGACCTTAGTCCAATTGAATGTCTTTGGAGTACACTTGAAAGGATGATCAGAAAACACGAAATAAGAAGTAACACTGCTCTGAAACAAAGTCTACAACAAGAATGGCAAAATTTTATCTCAGAGACTACCAAAAAGTGATTCATTCCACGCCAAAGAGGTTAACAGAAGAGGTACATAGAAGAGGAATGCCTACAAACATCGTCATTATTTTTATGTACATTGTTATTTTATTTTTATGTATCAATACTTTTTTCCCCACTGTATGAAGCCAGCTGGTACAGAATTTTTATTTACTGTCTGCAGAAGGCTAATTTAGTTAATCCTTTTATATAAACAGATTAGGATGTAAACCCATACTGTTAGTTTACCAAATAACATCTCTGGTTGTGATCTTTAATACTAATTAATAAAGTTATTATACATGAAAAACGGTGTATGAATACTTTTTCCATGCTGTGTACGTTTATTTCAGAAATGCGATGTCTAGTTAAGAAAAAAATAAAGGAACCAAGTCTTCCGAAGTAAGAGTGATTTCAGGTGTGCCGCAGGGGAGTGTCGTAGGACCGTTGCTATTCACAATATACATAAATGACCTTGTGGATAACATTGGAAGTTCACGGAGGCTTTTTGCGGATGATGCTGTAGTATATCGAGAGGTTGTAACAATGGAAAATTGTACTGAAATGCAGGAGGATCTGCAACGAATTGACGCATGGTGCAGGGAATGGCAATTGAATGCAATGTAGACAAGTGTAATGTGCTGCGAATACATAAAAAGAAAGACCCTTTATCATTTAGCCACAATATAGTAGGACAGCAACTGGAAGCAGTTAATGCCATGAATTATCTGGGAGTAGGCATTAGGTGTGATTTAAAATGGAATGACCATATAAAATTAATCGTCAGTAAAGGAGATGCCAGACTGAGATTCATTGGAAGAAGGAAGAATCCTAAAGATATGCAGTCCGAAAACAAAGGAAGTAGGTTACAGTACACTTGTTCGCCCATTGCTTGAATACTGCTCACTAGTGTGGGACCCGTACCAGATAGGGTTGATAGAAGAGATAGAGAAGATCCAACGGAGAGCAGCGCGCTTCGCGAAAGCGTTACGGAGATGATAGATAAACTCCAGTGGAAGACTCTGCAAGAGAGACGCTCTGTAGCTCTGTACGGGCTTTTGTTGAAGTTTCGAGAGCATACCTTCACCGAGGAGTCAAGCAGAATGTTGCTCCCTCCTACGTATATCTCGCGAAGAAATTATGAGGATAAAATCAGAGCGATAAGAGCCCACACAGAGGTATACCGACAATCCTTCTTTCAGCGAACAATACGAGTCTGGAATAGAAGGGAGAACCGATAGAGGTACTCAAGGTACCCTCCGCCACACACCGTCAGGTGGTTTGCGGAGTATGGATGTAGATGTAGAACGTAGTCTGGTGCACCAATCCCAACATGTCTGGTGCTACCTTTTTGTCGTTGCTTTACCCCTACATTGTAATTTTAGTTTTATATATGAATACTTTTTTCCCTACTGTATGAAGCCAGCTGTTACAGAATTTTTATTTACTGTTTGCAGAAGGCTAATTTAGTTAATCCTTTTATATGTACAGATTAGGAGGTAAACCCATACTGTTGGTTTACCAAATAACATCTCTGGTTGTGATCTTTAGTACTAATAAATAAAGTTATTATACATGAAAAACGGCGTATGAATACTTTTTCCATGACTGTCTACGTTTATTTCAGAAATGCGATGTCTAGTTAAGAAAAAAATAAAAGAACCAAGTACAACGTAGTCTGGTGTACAAATCCCAACATGCCCGTGCTACTTTTTGTCGTTGGTTTACCCCTAACAGATTCTGAGATACAGATTTGATAGATGCATAATTCAGTCTGAAACAGGGAGTGACATGAAAAGCCGTGTCCTATTGACAAGGCCTACTGAATGAGGAAGTGCCACGTCTGTGGTTAGCAGCCGCAGCGTGTAATTCCAGCGTCGAAACGATTCATTTTGCTGTTCTTGTATTTCATTGTATTCCACTCTAAAAGTTCGATTTTTTGCGCTGAACCGAATCGCTCCGCCATAAAGCAACATTAAGCACCTGGAAAATCGGGGCTCGCGTAGTGGGCAGGAAACTGTGGCTGCGGTTACCGCAGCTGTTCGTGAGGACCGCACAATATTCGCGGGACGTGCAGTGCGCATGCGTGGCCCAGCTCAGCGCCGTAAACGTTACCGTACGAAAAACAGCACCCAGGCTATTCTGCGTTTCAGACTCGACACCGGAACACGTATGCCGGCGGTCCAAGCCACGGAGCACCTCCGTCTGCTGGAAAAGGAAGATTAGGGTTTAACGTCCCGTCGATGTCCAGGTCATTCGAACCGGAGCACAAGTTCGGGTTGGGAAAGAATGGGGAAGGAAATTTCCCATGTTTTGAGAGGAACATTAAGAAATTTAGAGAAACCACAGAAAACCGAAACCAACATGGCCGGATGGGGATTTGGCCGGCCGGAGTGACCGAGCGGTTCTAGGCGCTTCGGTCTGGAACCGCGCGACCGCTACGGTCGCAGGTTCGAACGCTGCCTCGGGCATAGATGTGTGTGATGTCCTTAGGTTAGTTAGGTTTAAGTAGTTCTGTGTTCTAGGGGACTGATGACCACGGATGTCAAGTCCCATAGTGCTCAGAGCCATTTGAATCATTTTTGATGGGGATTTGAAAGCCACTGCCGCTTCCTCTCACAAATCATAAAGATCATAAGGAGACAAAACACCGTTCCGTGGAACAAACTGCTGGAGCAAACATGCTGCTGATGGTTCGGATACTGTAGTAAAAAATGTGTATCCATCTGCAGTTTGGAATAATGGCCCGAAACCAATCGCAGCAGTAAAATAAGGCTTCTGAAAAGTCAGTTGTGATTCATTGATAAGTTTTGGCGTTTCTTGAAGTAGAAAATTTTATTATGATTTAAGTCCAAAAAGCTGCTTCTTTTTTTGAAATGTTTATTTAACAACGACAGGCCTGTTTCAGCACTATTTCATCACCAGGCGATCTGAAAGTAATCGTTCTATAATATATACTATTTTCTAGGGCAGACGGTAGCCTACTTGTCGTATATGAGATTGACAACCATGCATTTATGGAATTCTTAACTTACGTATAACATCGCTGGTTCGTCACTTAAGCGTTTTTCTTACGTCTTTTAAAGTTATTTTATGACGTAGCTTTCATAGGCTATATTTGTTGGAAGTTATAGCCTGAATTTTAATTGTTGTGTGTGACAGTTTTTTGTTTGACGTTTAACCAACGACGTTATAAGCTTACACCAGAGCAATTACCTATCGAATTCCCTTAGTTACCGTGTTGTTTATTTTTATCTGCGAATGTGTGATTGGTTTCGCTTAGCTTATGTCTTTGGTTGTTTATCCGTTTTCATGCTCGATGATTTGAATAAAGTTTTCTATATAGTGTTTATGTTTTAGATGTAATTGCTCGTTGAGTATTTGTTGTGGATATCTGTGTGCATGTGTGTAGAGTTCGACTTCTTCCAGAATATTGCGTAACCGACATTTAGGTGTTATATGCAAAATTTGGATTGCTTTTCTACATTGTCTGTGGTATGTTGTTCTGCCTGTAGGTAAGTTAAGAATTCCATAAATGTATGGTTGTCAATCTCATATATGACAAATAGGCTACTGTCTGCCCTAGAAAATAGTGTATAATAAAACCATTACTTTCAGATCGCCTGATGATGGCAACAGTGCTGAAACAGGCCTGTAGTGATTAAATAAACATCTGAAAAAAAAGAAGCAGCTTTTTGGACTTAACTCATAATGTCTTTTACACGACTTATATCGAGCTGGGGGCCATTGGAAACAAAATTACAAAATTTTATATTTTTTAACGTTTATTGCAAGTTGGCGATCTTTACACCACTCCGATATGTTGTGAAGAACTGCATGAATATTGGAGCAACTTTTCTCAGACAATACTTCATTACAGATATTTGCATAATCTGAAAAACAGTCCGATGTTGTTGCCTGTCAGGCCACTAAGCAACAACAGGTCCCAAAACATTTCCATTGACCACGCCTGAAGTTATTTCCACGTCTATCGATGATTCTCCATTCGAGATGACACGCTGCTTCATCACTACCGAGAAACCCTCAGTCCAGTCACAAATTTCGTTTGATAACCCATGTGACTGTGTTTTCGTCAATAAGCGTCGGCGTATGACTGAGTCAAATGCTGTACGGGAACCAAGAAATATTGTATCTACCTGACTGCTTTGATCCGTGGCTTTCATGAAGCCAAGAGAGAAAAGCGTATGTTTCGCGTGTTGATTTTCGCATCGTCCGCCCCCGGTAGCTGATTGGTGGCCGGCACGGTAGCTCAGCGTGTTCGGTCGGCGAGCTGGTTGTGTGGTGTCACTGCCAGACACCACACTTGCTAGGTGGTAGCTTAAATCGGCCGCGGTCCATTTAGTACATGTCGGACCCGCGTGTCGCCACTGTGTGATCGCAGACCTAGCGCCACCACAAGGCAGGTCTCGGGATACGGACGAGCACTCGCCCCAGTTGTACGGACGACATTGCTAGCGACAATACGGACGAAGCCTTCCTCTCATTTGCCGAGAGACAGTTAGAATAGCCTTCTGCTAAGTCCATGGCTACGACCTAGCAAGGCGCCAATTGTAACAGTGCCTGTATCTTACGAGTCGCATTTGTATAGTCAAGAGAGATGTATCACAAGGATCATTAAAGTTAAGTATAAAGCAGCTACGTACTTTTCTTGCTACCATTCAATAGTTATCCTGTTCCAGACTTGACGCCCGTCGGCGTGTGTGTACGCGTGCCTTTCTGTCGGCTACTTCAAGTGGCGTAACAGTCTTGTTACGTCACAACAGATTGGCGACGAGGCAACGGAAAGGGTTTTGTTCTCTCTAATTGCTTACATTTATTTGTGTCATGGCTTCGCCACAATCTCCAGATGTACTGTCCGAATTTTATCGCTTGCAGAATCAGCAGACGCAGGCGTTATTGGATGCCCTTGGACAGCTCGTCCAGGGTCAACGTGCCATTCAAATCGATGCGGCGGCCGCCGCTTCATCGCTACCGCAGCCACAACATGCTGTTGCACCTCAATTCCGACCCTTTGATGCAACCCACGAGTCCTGGCAAGAGTGGTCCCGTCAATTCGCCTTCCATCTCGCCGCCTACAGAATTCAAGGTAATGAGCGGCAGCCGTTTTTGCTTTCTTGTGTCGGTGTGTCCACCTACCGTGTGATAGTGAAGTTGGTTCCCCGGCGCGACGTAGCAACTCTGTCATACGACGAAATTTTGTCTGCTTTAGATGCCTATTTCAAAGAAACAGTTAATGTGGTTGCAAAACGGTATACGTTTTTTCGTACAAAACGTACGGCCGGTCAAACTAATAGGGAGTGGGTAGCAACATTGCAAGGACTTACTAGGGACTGTGCCTTTGAATGTGACTGTGGCTTTTCTTATTCAGATACAATGGTGCGTGATGCAATTGCACAGAACGTTTCTGATGTTCGCATACGGGAGCAAATTTTGAAACTAGTTAATCCCTCCCTTCAACAAGTGATAGACATATTGGATAGACAAGACACACTTGACTGTGCTCAGGAATCGTTTGAAACTTCGCCAGCCGTGTGTAACATTAACCGGCCCGCTGGACGCTCTGCGCGGCCCGGTAACCGGGCCTCGCGCAATTCGACTCAGCTGCCGCCGCGCTGTAAACCAGGTGTGCCGCGCCAGCACACAAATGCAGTGAAATCATGCCCGCGGTGTGATACTAGACATTCGCGTGAACATTGCCCGTCACGCCAAGCTATTTGCTTTTTCTGCAATAGGAAAAGACATGTTCAAAGTGTTTGCCAGAAAAAGCTCAGATCAGACAATCACAATCATTCCAGGCCCTTTGCTTCGCGCCGGAATCGAACCAAGGACACTCCGGATCGTGGACCTTCGCCCATGGACATTCATGTCGTTAATTCCACTTCGTCCAGTGACACTTTCTCTAACAGTGACTGTGTTCGTCCCACAAAAACTGTGCGTCGACGTCGCCGGAAATCACGTCAATTAGCAAGTGATTCTGTACCAGTGTCTGTTCAACTTGCCCAAAACAGTCGCTCTTGTCGTCAGCAGGACAATAAACTTTTTGTGGACTTAGACTTTGAAGGCAAAGTGATACCCTTCCAGCTCGATACCGGAGCTGCAGTTTCATTGCTCAATCACGACACGTACAAACAACTGGGCGCACCTCCGTTGCGTGCCGCAAATGTTAAGCTAACCACTTATTCAGGACAGAAGCTTCCTGTGTTAGGACAGTGCAGCCTTCTTGCAACATACAAGGGACTAACAAAACTTGTGTCATTTTACGTTCTTCGTTCTTCTACTGCAGTGAACTTGTTTGGCTTAGATTTATTTCAGTTGTTTAACATGTCTATTGTAAATCAGGTCCTATCAGTGAATCAAACTGTGCCTTCAGACAGTGTTTCTCGTCTGTGTGACGTAGTTGCAGACATTTTTGCACCGGGCTTAGGTTGCGCTAAAAACTATGAAGCACATTTGGAACTGAAAGTAAACGCGCAACCGAAATTTTTCAGAGCGCGCAATGTTCCCCACGCATTGCGTGATGCGGTCGCACGACCGTTAAAGGATATAGCATCACAAGGTGTAAGTGAATGTGCGCAATGCCTCTTCCCTTTCATCTCCGCTTCATCGCGTACGCCGTACAGGTGTTCCGTTTCTCTGGACGACGGAATGCGAACGCGCTGTTCGCCAGTTGAAATCGGCGTTGCTTTCTAATACTTGCCTCACGCCTTTCGATCCCCAGAAACCCCTTTTGTTGATGGTAGATGCATCGGATTTCGGGATCGGTGCTGTGCTTGCGCACAAAGTTGGCTCGCATGTTCGCCCTATTGCCTTTGCGTCGAAATTGCTCTCGTCTGCGCACAGAAATTATTCCCAGATAGAGAAAGAAGCTTTGGCTCTCGTGTTTGGTGTTACTAAGTTCCATGATTTCTTGTATGGTCGTCACTTCACCATCATCGCAGACCACAAACCTTTGACGTCGCTTTTTCATCCGAACAAGCCTGTACCTCCGCGTACAGCGCAGAAATTCATTCGCTGGTCTATTTTCCTCTCGCAGTACCGCTACGATATCTTGTATCGGTCCACTGCTAAGCACGGCAACGCTGATGCGTTGTCCCGTTTGCCTGTTGCTGAGGATAAAGCATTCGATTCTTCCGAACTTGCTTGCATGTTCATTGATTCGGAAACGGATGAAGTGGTCGAATCGTTTCCGATTTATTTTCGTCGTGTAGCTCCAGCCACAGCTGCTGACCCTGTCCTTGCTACTGTTTTGCGTTTTGTTGCTACACAATGGCCTTTGTCAAAGTCTCGGATCGAGGATCCGTTGGTTCGCAGATTTTTTGCTCACAAGGAGAGACTTTTTGTTCGACGTGGTGTTTTGTTGTTGCGTTCTGATAATGATCAGTCCAGGGTCGTGGTTCCACGTTCGTTACAGTCCTCTGTCTTACGGCTTCTTCACCAAGGACATTGGGGTATAGTGCGAACGAAACAACTTGCTCGTCAGCACTGTACTTGGTTCGGAATCGATGCTGCGATTACGAATATGTGTTCTTCTTGCATGGCGTGTGCCGAACAACAATCCGCACCGCCGCGGAAAGTCTTTGCATGGCCAAAAGCCACTTCCCCTCGGCAACGCTTGCACATTGATTTTGCTGGTCCATTCTGGAATGCTCGATGGTTGGTTCTGGTCGACGCCTTCAGTAATTTTCCTTTTGTTGTCCGGATGTCTTCCACGACGTCCTCCGCCACCATCCAAGCGTTGTCTGCTGTCTTTTGCATTGAAGGTCTTCCGCAGACTGTTGTTTCCGACAATGGCCCACAATTCATGTCCGCAGAATTTCAGTCATTCTGCCAGGCCAATGGTATTCAACATCTGACATCCGCGCCGTTTTCGCCTCAGTCAAACGGTGCCGCTGAACGATTGGTCCGGACTTTCAAGTCACAGATGTTGAAATTGAAAGAGTCGCATTCTCGGGAGGACGCATTGTTGCTCTTTTTGTCTTCGTATCGCTCTCAGCCCCGAGATGGTCGCTCGCCGGCTGAGTTGCTCCACGGTCGTCCTCATCGCACCTTGATGTCTTTTCTGCATCCGCCGCCTCAGGTTCCTGTGCAGCGGCAGACTCCTGCTTTTGCTCCAGGCGACGTTGTATTCTATCGCAACTATCGCGGTTCACGGCGTTGGCTCGCAGGGCGCATTCTTCGCTGCCTCGGCTGCGCGATGTATTTGGTTTTGGGGGCCTCTGGTGAGGTGCGTCGGTATCTCAATCAGCTGCGCCTCTGTCGTCGCACGGGTTCTGCCGCTCCCCGTCTGCTTTCAGCGACGGTGCCGTCCGGTCAGCGCCCTGGGGACCCATCTACTGGCTCGCCTCATCCCCAGGTGTTACCGACGATGCCTTCCATTTTGCCCCATGGCGACGCGCCGCCGCAGCAGCCGCCGCCGCCGCCGCCGCCGCCGCCTGTTCTCCCGCCGGCGCAGCCCGCATTCGACGCTTCGCTGCAGCCGCCAAGCGCCTCCCAGGGTCACGCGCCGCCGATCGCTTCCCGTGACCCCGTGACCAGCTGTCCTCCGCCATGGAACTCTTGCCCGCTCCGGACCACATGACGTCATCGCGCGTCGACTACCCCGACGCAATGGAGGTCGACCCTTCGGCCCCTCCTGTCTCTTTACGGGCGCATACCCCGCATGTTGACGTGCACCCTGGACTAGGTTTTCAGGCGTTTCCTAGCTCCCCTCGGACCGAATGGCCGGGTGCGGGTGGCACAGCCTCGCCTGTTGTTAGGCTCCCCACCTCATCGCATACGTCAACATGGGGTCCTCCCCACGGCGGGCGGAAGCCTTATCTCACGACCGTTCGCCGATTTGCGGGGGAGGAATGTGGTGTCACCGCCAGACACCACACTTGCTAGGTGGTAGCTTAAATCGGCCGCGGTCCATTTAGTACATGTCGGACCCGCGTGTCGCCACTGTGTGATCGCAGACCTAGCGCCACCACAAGGCAGGTCTCGAGATACGATAGAGCACTCGCCCCAGTTGTACGGACGACATTGCTAGCGACAATACGGACGAAGCCTTCCTCTCATTTGCCGAGAGACAGTTAGAATAGCCTTCTGCTAAGTCCATGGCTACGACCTAGCAAGGCGCCAATTGTAACAGTGCCTGTATCTTACGAGTCGCATTTGTATAGTCAAGAGAGATGTATCACAAGGATCATTAAAGTTAAGTATAAAGCAGCTACGTACTTTTCTTGCTACCATTCAATAGTTATCCTGTTCCAGACTTGACGCCCGTCGGCGTGTGTGTACGCGTGCCTTTCTGTCGGCTACTTCAAGTGGCGTAACAGTCTTGTTATGTCACTACAGGTTGGCTTCTGTAATAATAATAAAAAAAACTGAGTGGAAGGATCAACAAACGAACTTGAACGAATGTCATGTGACGTCCGCAACGACCAAACACAACGATCAACAACGAACAAAACGAAAAAAAAAAGGTGGTCAGCGCGACAGAATGTCAATCCGAAGGGCCCGGGTTCGATTCCCGGCTGGATCGGAGATTTTCTCCGCTAAGGGACTGGGTGTTGTGTTGTCCTAATCATCATCGTTTCATCCCCAACGACGCGCAAGTCGCCGAAGTGGCGTCAAATCGGAAGACTGGCACCCGGCGAACTGTCTGCCCGACGGGAGGCCCTAGTCACACGACATTTACATTTTCGCATCAAATTGTTTTTGGATTCCATAGTGCTTTACAGTGGATGAGGTCACACTGTCCGCCGTGCCCCATTTAGTTTGAGGCAAGAGTACGTTAAAAGAGTCTACAACATATGAATGTCATTGTTATTTGAGGGTAGTTTTGCATAAGTAGCGATCAAAATGTTTCCACTCGAAGGCGGTACAGGCCATAATAGGTATGTCAATAAGGCAAAATCTCCGTGAACATTGAGACAACCATCATATCGAAAATACTTGTTTGGTAAAACACCGTGTCCTGCTATGTGAAGAAGTGCGTAACTGCTTGCTGCACATCTCCATCCGACAGGAACCGTCGACCCTTTAATGCTCTTTTTAAGGAACAGAAGGAGAGATATTCCCATGGGAGAGATCAGGACTCTAGGGCGGTTGGTCGAAAGTCTGCCACTTGAGGCTGACCTCCCAGATCGAGCGTCGTCTTTCATCGAATAGCTACCACCAAGGAACTTGTCACACCATTCCTCAACTGTGATTTTCGACAGACATGCTGACCCATAGATATTCTTCGCAATCCGACGCATGTCCACCGGTGTGTATCCGTCCGAAGCCAAGAGAATAATAACAGCACGTTGGTCCTGTTGGGGCGGATTTCATAATAATGTCATCGTAGTTCACGTTTCCGTATTTACCGCACGCATATCAGAAAGACATCACTGCCACACTAATCCGTTTCCTGTGTCTCGGTGCTGATACACCGTTATCGGAGTCGCGATACGTTGCATACGCTGCAGTAACGCCCACAAACTTCTATTATACACTCCTGGAAATGGAAAAAAGAACACATTGACACCGGTGTGTCAGACCCACCATACTTGCTCCGGACACTGCGAGAGGGCTGTACAAGCAATGATCACACGCACGGCACAGCGGACACACCAGGAACCGCGGTGTTGGCCGTCGAATGGCGCTAGCTGCGCAGCATTTGTGCACCGCCGCCGTCAGTGTCAGCCAGTTTGCCGTGGCATACGGAGCTCCATCGCAGTCTTTAACACTGGTAGCATGCCGCGACAGCGTGGACGTGAACCGTATGTGCAGTTGACGGACTTTGAGCGAGGGCGTATAGTGGGCATGCGGGAGGCCGGGTGGACGTACCGCCGAATTGCTCAACACGTGGGGCGTGAGGTCTCCACAGTACATCGATGTTGTCGCCAGTGGTCGGCGGAAGGTGCACGTGCCCGTCGACCTGGGACCGGACCGCAGCGACGCACGGATGCACGCCAAGACCGTAGGATCCTACGCAGTGCCGTAGGGGACCGCACCGCCACTTCCCAGCAAATTAGGGACACTGTTGCTCCTGGGGTATCGGCGAGGACCATTCGCAACCGTCTCCATGAAGCTGGGCTACGGTCCCGCACACCGTTAGGCCGTCTTCCGCTCACGCCCCAACATCGTGCAGCCCGCCTCCAGTGGTGTCGCGACAGGCGTGAATGGAGGGACGAATGGAGACGTGTCGTCTTCAGCGATGAGAGTCGCTTCTGCCTTGGTGCCAATGATGGTCGTATGCGTGTTTGGCGCCGTGCAGGTGAGCGCCACAATCAGGACTGCATACGACCGAGGCACACAGGGCCAACACCCGGCATCATGGTGTAGGAAGCGATCTCCTACACTGGCCGTACACCACTGGTGATCGTCGAGGGGACACTGAATAGTGCACGGTACATCCAAACCGTCATCGAACCCATCGTTCTACCATTCCTAGACCGGCAAGGGAACTTGCTGTTCCAACAGGACAATGCACGTCCGCATGTATCCCGTGCCACCCAACGTGCTCTAGAAGGTGTAAGTCAACTACCCTGGCCAGCAAGATCTCCGGATCTGTCCCCCATTGAGCATGTTTGGGACTGGATGAAGCGTCGTCTCACGCGGTCTGCACGTCCAGCACGAACGCTGGTCCAACTGAGGCGCCAGGTGGAAATGGCATGGCAAGCCGGTCCACAGGACTACATCCAGCATCTCTACGATCGTCTCCATGGGAGAATAGCAGCCTGCATTGCTGCGAAAGGTGGATATACACTGTACTAGTGCCGACATTGTGCATGCTCTGTTGCCTGTGTCTATGTGCCTGTGGTTCTGTCAGTGTGATCATGTGATGTATCTGACCCCAGGAATGTGTCAATAAAGTTTCCCCTTCCTGGGACAATGAATTCACGGTGTTCTTATTTCAATTTCCAGGAGTGTATTTGTATACATATGTAGCCCGGGCTTTCTTCCAAACACAAGCCACAATTTCTTTGTTTGAAGGGTATCCGATGCACTATTGTTAAGTGGGAGACTGATTCAGTTGCAAGTTCAACATAATATCTGATAGGGATACCATCGGGATCCAGCACTTCCTTTTAATTTTACTGATTTCACATCCTTCTCAACTCTACTGGTACTAATACTTACTCCCTAACAAAAAATATGAAACATCCAGAAGGGAAGGAGGAAACGAAACGGAACTTCACAGGTGAGAGAATATGTGACATCATTTCAGTGAATAGAGAAGCGTATCAGACTGAGAAACACGTTGGCAATATGAGCTCACTTGTCAGCACGGGATCGCATCCCCTCTGGCCTGAGGGGAAGCACGGCTTCGGTTGGGAAGGGTGTCATAAAGGCATTTTATCTTCTCCTCCCGTGGTCTCAGAGGAAAAGTCTTCCATTGGTAGTCAAGACATACTCGGTCCTAAATTCGAAACCCGCCACCGCTTAAATCTTGATTAATAATCAGCATTGGCGGTCGAAGACTTCCGGAATAAGGCTTCACCCTCATTCTGATAACGGTCTTGTCAAAGAGCGCGGTGAAGCGAACAGAGATTCAGGGCACTCTCTTGTCCTTGGGGTGGGAAACTGCCCCTAAAGGTGGAATAATCAGCAATGATCAACGGCATGAAGACGCAGAAGGCAGTGGAAACCACTGGATGAATGACACATAACGTGTATCTACAGGACATGTGGCCTGTAACTGAAAAAGTGTCATGATGATCTCTCCATTGGCAAAATATTCCGGAATAGTCCCCCAATCGGATCTCTGGAAGGGGACTGCCATAGGGGAGGTGACCACGAGAAAAAGACTGAATAGCAACGAAAGGATAACGTTTTACGAGTGGGGGTGGGTTTGAAGGTGGTAGGGAAGCTAGAAAATCTGAAAAGGCACATGAAAAGGCTCAATCTAGATATAGTAGGGGTCAGTAAGTGAAATGGAAAGAAGACAAAGATTTCTGAACGGATGAGTAAAGGGTGATATCAACAGCAGCAGAAAATAGTATAACGGGCATAGGATCCGTTATGAATAGGAAAGTAGGACAGAGAGTGAGCTACTGTGGACAGTTCAGCGATAGCGTCGTTCTAATCAGACTGGACGCAAACCAGCACCGACAAGGATAGTTCAAGTATACATGCCGACGTCGCAAGCTCAAGATGAAGAGATAGATCAAGTATATGAGGGTATTGAAAGGGTAATACAATATGCAATGGAAGATGAAAATCTAAGAGTCATGGGGGACTGGAATTCAAATTGTAGGGGAAGGAATAGGAAAAGATTAGAGGAGAATATAAGCTTAGGACAAGAAATGAGAGACGAGAAAGACTAATTGAGTTCTGTAATAAATTTCAGGTAGTAATAGCGAATACTCTGTTCAAGAATCGCAAGAGGAGGAGATATACTTGGAAAAGACCGGGTGATACGGGTCAGTTAGAGGTTCCGAAATCATATTTTGTATTGTAAGGCGTACCCAGGAGCAGATATAGATTCAGATCACAATGTAGTAGAAATGAAGAGTAGGTTGAAGTTTAAGAGATTAATCAGAAAGAATCAATACGCAAAGAAGTGGGATACGGAAGTACTAAGGAATGAAAACAGACGCTTGATGTTCTCTAAGACTATAGTAACACCAATAAGGAATAGCTCAGTAGGCAATACAGTTGAAGAGAAATGGACATCTCTGAAAAGAGCGATCACAGAAGTTGGGAAGAGAAACACAGGTACAAAGAAGGTAACTGCGAAGAAATCATGGGTAACAGAAGAAATACTGTAGATGTTCGACGATAGAAGAAAGTACAAAAATATTCAGGGAAATTCAGGAATACAGAAATACAAGTCACTGAGGAATGATATAAATAAAAAGTCCAGGGAAGCTAAGACGGAATGACTGCATGAAAAATGTCGGAAGGACTGACTGAGCATGTAGAAAAGTCACAACAATCGTTGGTGACATTAAAAGCAAGGGTGGTAACATTAAGAGTGCAATGGGAATTCCACTGCTGGATGCAGAGGAGAGAGCAGATGGATGGAAAGAGTACATTGTAAGGATCTGTGATGAGGATGACTTGTCTGATGTGATTGAAGAAGAAACAGAAGTCGATAGAGAAGAGATAGGTGATCCAGTATTAGAATCAGAATTTAAAAGAGCATTGGAAGATTTAAAATCAAATAAGACATAAGAGATAGATAACATTTCATCAGAATTTTTAAATCATTGGAGGACGTGGCAACAAAACGACTATTCACGTTAGTGTGTAGAATGTATGAGTCTGGCGACACAACATCTGACTTTCGGAAAAATATCATCCACACATTTCGGAAGACGGCAAGAGCTGACAGTTGCGAGAATTATCGCACAATCAGCTTAACAGCTCATGCATCCAAGTTGCTGACAAGAATAATATACAGAAGAATGGAAAAGAAAATTGAGGATGTGTTAGATGACAGTCAGTTTAGCTTTAGGAAAGGTAAAGGCATCAGAGAGGCAATTCTGACGTTGCGGTTGATAATGGGAGCAAGACTAAAGAAAAATCAAGACACGTTCATAGGATTTGTCGACTCGCAAAAAGCCTTCGACAATGTAAAATGGTGCAAGATGTTCGAAATTCTGAGAAAAACGGGCGTAAGCTACAGTGAGAGAAAGTAATATACAATACGTGCAAGAGCCAAGAGGGAATAATAAGAGTGGACGGCCAAGAACGAAGTGCTCGGATTAAAAAGGGTGTAAGACAGGGATGTTGCCTTTCGCCCCTACTGTTGAATCTGTACATCGAAGAACCAATCATGGAAATAAAAGAAAGGTTCAGGAGTGGAATTAAAATTCAAGGTGAAAGGATATCAATGGTACGACTCGCTGATGACATTGCTATCCTGAGTGAAAGTGAAGAAGAATTACATGATCTGCTGAATGGAATGAACAGTCTAATGAGTACAGAGTATGGATTGAGAGTAAATCGAAGAAATTCGAATGTAATGAGAAGTAGCAAAAATGAGAACAGCGAGAAACTTAACATCAGGATTGACGGTCACGAAGTAGACGAAGTTCAGGAATTCTTCTACCTAGGCAGCAAAGTAGCCAATGAAGGACGGAGCAAGGAGGACATCAACAGCAGACTAGCACTGGCAAAAAGGGCATTCCTGGCCAAGAGAAGTCTACTAGTATCACACATATACCTTAATTTGAGGGAGAAATTTATGAGAATGTACGTCTGGAGTACAGCATTGTATAGTAGTGAAACATGGACTGTGGGAAAACCGGGACAGAAGAGAATCGAAGCATTTGAGATGTGGTACTACAGACGAATGTTGAAAATTAGGTGGACTGATAAGGTAAGGAACGAGGAGGTTCTGCGGAGAATCGGGGAGGAAAAGAATATGTGGAAAACACTGACAGGGAGAAGGGGCAGAATGGTAGGACATCTGCTAAGACATCAGGGAATAACTTCCGTGGTACTAGAGATAGCTGTAGAGAGCAAAAACTGTTGAGGAAGACGGAGATTGGAGTACATCCAGCAAATAATTGAGGACATTAGTTGTAAGTGCTACTGTGAGATGAAGAGGTCGGCACAGGAGAGGAATTGATAGTGGGTCGCATCAAACCAGAAGACTGATGACTCAGAAAGAAAACTCCTCTCCTGAGGCAAGCTGGCACAAAGCTGTCGTAACTGGTTATCGGTACCGTGAATTCTGGTACTGGGACTGAGTTGACGTCCGAGTTAGCCCAGGCAAATCTGGCGATCTTGTTGGCCACTTGAGTATCTCAACGTCACGTACACAATTCATAGAGACTCGTACCTCGTGTAAACGAACATTGTCCTACTGAAATATGGCATCACTGTGCTGTGGCATGAGAGATAACACATAAGGATGTGGGATGCCCGTGAGGTAACGTGGAGCCATTGGTGTTCCATCAGCCACTATTAGCAATGACCTGAAGTCGTACCTGATGGCTTCCCACACCATTCAATACCACTGCGCCTCTCCAAAACATCGGTAGGATGAGACGTCTCCTCAGGTCACCGCGGTATTCGCCGACAATGGTCATTAGGGGCAGTGCAGAATAGCGACTTTTCTGTGAACACAGTGCGACGCCATTCATCAGCGGTTCGTGCTTCCTGGTTACGGCTCCACACCAGACGAAGCCGTTCGCTTTGTGGCGCTAAGGACAGTCTGCTCATGGGACGGTGATTCCGTTGTCTCCGATCAATGGTACGGGATGACAGAGACTGTTGCAGGGAGTTCTTCTTCTCGGATGGCAGGCACGGATGTGAAGGGGTTACAGTGCGCTTGGTGCATAATATAGTGACACTTCTTTGTGGTGGTCAGACGTAGTCTATCGGAACCTTGACGATGGCTATGCCTGCCCTCACGTTCACATGCAGACCAAGATCGTGCCACAGTCATTTTCGAATGCCCCAAAATTCTGGGTACTGCACGAATCGACCAGTTAGCCACAGTGAGAACTCTTTCAAACCCTGTTAGACGCTGATAATGCTGTCTCACACGACTACGTGGCGTCTCTGTGTCCTTCAGAGTGATCACCCAACATCTGACGTCGTTCACGCCTCTTATACAGGGTGTTACAAAAAGGTACGGCCAAACTTCCAGGAAACATTCCTCACACACAAAGAAAGAAAATATGTTATGCGGACATGTGTCCGGAAACGCATACTTTCCATTTTAGAGCTCATTTTATTGCTTCTCTTCAAATCACATTAATCATGGAATGAAAACACACAGCAACAGAACGTATCAGCGTGACTTCAAACACTTTGTTACAGGAAACGTTCAAAATGTCCTCCGTTAGCGAGGATACATGCATCTACCCTCCGTCGCACGGAATCCCTGATGCGCTGATGCAGCCCTGGAGAATGGCCTATTGTGTCACAGCCGTCCACAATACGAGCACGAAGAGTCTCTACATTTGGTACCAGGGTTTGCGTAGACAAGAGCTTTCAAATGCCCCCGTAAATGAAAGTCAAGAGGGTTGAGGTCAGGAGAGCGTGGAGGCCATGGAATTGGTCCGCCTCTACCAATCCATCGGTCACCGAATCTGTTGTTGAGAAGCGTACGAACATTTCGACTGAAATGTGCAGGAGCTCCATCGTGCATCAACCACATGTTGTGTCGTACTTGTAAAGGCACATGTTTTAGCAGCACAGGTAGAGTATCCCGTATGAAATCATGATAACGTGCTCCATTGAGCGTAGGTGGAAGAACAAACTAAAATGAGCTCTAACATGGAAATTAAGCGTTTCCGGACACATGTCCACATAACATCTTTTCTTTATTTGTGTGTGAGGAATGTTTCCTGAAAGTTTGGCCGTACCTTTTTGTAACACCCTGTATACGCTACCAGGCGTGGTAACAACACTGCACACGAACAACACTAATGCACTCTGCTAGTCTTTCTATCTGTCACAGAGAATTGCAAGTCTTATCACTTACGTACTCGCCGATGGTGAATACATGCACAAAGTTACATTAACATCCCACCATGTCGTCTGGATGCTTAGTTTTTTGGTCAGGTAGCGTATATCTGTCATATAGGTAATGGTGCGAGAAAGGTGGTACAATACTGCTGTACCGTATGTTCCTTTGCAAACGTATATCTGAAATCAGAGTCCTTCAGTTTGGGTCTTGCTTTACTACCGTCAATTTCGGTTCAAAATGGTTCAAATGGCTCTAAGCACTATGGGACTTAACATCAGAGGTCATCAGTCCCCTAGACTTAGAACTGCTTAAACCTAACTAACCTAATGACATCACACACATTCATGCCCGAGGCAGGATTCGAACCTGCAACCGTAGCAGCAGCGCGGATCCGGACTGAAGCGCCTAGAACCGCTCGGCCATCAATTTCGGTTCCTGCGTCATCCGTGAGTATCTAGATACTAACTTTAGAGCCATTAGCAGCTCTCACAAACGTCCAGAATTTCTCTAGGTTTCGTGATAGGTATTTCGATAAAGTTCTGGTACGATACGATATTGCGGTGACTGTGTTGTCAAGAGGAATGCTTGCGTGTCCGAAGGAACATTACATCGTCCTTCTTAACAATACAGGTACTGCAGTATCATATTTACCGATACCAAGAAGCGATTTTCAGTCAGAATATCCTCTCCTACGGGGGAGTTACAAAATGTGTGTACGAGTACAGATTCTGACGCAGGAACGAAGGCATATGGAAGGTTGGGTCTGGTCGTGAATCGCTTACGGATATCCAAAGTGGTTCGAGTCCCGGTCTGGCATAAATTTTTAGTGTCGTCATTCCTTTATAGAGCTGATAGTTTCGTATTTGCAACTGCGAATACCTTTCGTGTATTTCATAGATTTTGCAACGGTAGTCGTTGAAGGCTTTACACATTGCCCCTTTGGTAGCGATACGTGTTTCACTTTCTTTCTGTCTATAGCCCTATGTTTTGTTTTATACGTGTTGGGCAGTAGTCATGCTGATGTACTGAAGTTTAAATGTTAACCAGTGTTCATTCTCCCGTGTTCAAGGCGGCAAACAAAAGTTGACGCATCCTTCCGGCCTTGTGGTGAGTCAGGAGGTCGCCAACAGCCGAATCGGAGCGATCTGGTGGGAGTGACCTTGAGATTCGCAAGCCTCTGCGCCTCCCGGGGCGTCGGAAGGCGCCGATTTCCATTCCACTCCCACTTGTCCGACTAGCATCCTCTGCGCCTGGAGCGGAGCGGGTACGACCAGACTTGCAAAATTACATGCTTTAAAACGTCGTAATACCTTAGCGCGTGAAATGAGAACGTTAAACTGTCCAACCACGGGCGGCGTTTCTCACGGTTTTATGCTAACGCGTGTTACTTTACTACTACGGTATTTTGTTGACCCGCATCCGTCGCTGAGGTCATTAACACACGGCAGCGCGCAGTTCGGAGGTAACCAGTCGAATCGTGGTGATAGAAGAAATATTCAGCTCACTGATAACCTGATCAAACCTATGAAACGTGTCTCAAGGTGTGAGGCCATGCGGAACTGTTGACAATGAAGCGTCCGTCGGATGTAGACTCTAACAAGGGGACCGCGCCTGCTCGTCATTATCGATTTCCTAAAAAATTATGGTATATGCAGGACCTAACCAGAAACGAAAGTAACAGAAGTGGGCCGATGGTCAAGCGTTCAGAAAAAAAATAGCATTTTGGTGCCGGTCGCTCTTGGCATGAGCCGTTTATGTTAGCGTAGCCTGCGGGCGACGGATAGCGCGACGGGAAGTGTACATCACGCTAACCTGAAGGTCGTGGGGTCGAGTTCTTATACAAAACCCTCTTTCAATTTCATATTTTTACGTTACTTACTGCAAAAAACCGAAATAACACTCAGTTTATTGCATTTATTGAAATTTTCGTAAAAGGACTGAAAAAGAGACTCAAATATTGAACCTAGGTTTCAAAAAATGTGAATCCGTACGTAACAAAATATACGAAAGTCGTAATTACTTCATCAAAATCTGGGAAAGTTATAACAACCTTAAACATTTTTTGACTGGTTTTGTGAAGCCCTGTGTACAGGAGAACAAATTTATTCTGTTAAGGGACTCGTGGCGAGGACTAACAAATCCACAATTCAGACTGAAATTTTCGCTCTGCAGCGGAGTGTGCGCTGATGTGAAAGTTCCCTGCAGATTAAACCGTGTGCCGGACCGAGAAGAGATACTGGTGGAACTAAAGCTGTGAGGAGGGGGTGTGAGTCGTGCTTGGGTACCTCAGCTGATAGAGCACTTGCCCGCGAATCCTGAGTTCGCTTCTCGATACGGCATGTAGTTTTAATCTGCAAGGAAGTTTCAAAATCACAGTTCCAAGAAGAGATTTTTCCAGCTGGTACTCCGCTGGTGCAATCCCGCGATATCTTGTTTTATCGGCAGGTAAAAAATTTGATTAAAAAAAAGCTTCAGAGTTACTCTTATCTCATAGAGGGAGGAAAACAATCACACGCCGAGAATACATTCCATTGTACACTCGAGTGTAACAGTAGCTCTAAATACGACCACTATCTCTATTAGTTTGCTTTCTGAAAAAACATTATTCTAACCAAATCGTAACTGTGTGGCCTACATCATTTATGGGTGGTTAATTTAGTTCCCGATATTATTATTACTGTTATTATATGTAATGTTAACTCCGTAATTCGCAAACTTGCCATCAGGCAGACAATTTAACCAAAGGGTCACAAGTGTCTAATAAAGGGCGTGTAATGCGACACGTGCAGTTCAAGCCGTAGACGAGTTTGAGCCAAGACATTTCGACGCAGAGGAACCGCATGTGAGCCCGAACATCTCTGGGATGTTAGCTCGCAAACTGCAAAAATGCGGCGCTAATAACGTGTGCAAGACTCCGAGAAAATTACTGCTTGCCCCGGTTTTACGATGGACATCACCCCAGTACGTGTAAATCATCAATCGTAAGATAACGAAAATTACCTAATTCTATACGCGAAGTTCTCGTGCACGCCCTACAATCCCTTCCTGAAATTTTTTTGTGAACCCACATTTCCTTTGCCTCTCCTTTTCACGTCTTTTACGAAAATATTAATAAATATTAAATAAATGTTAGTAAATACAGTATATTTCGATTGAAATGCAGTGTGACATAAAAATAAAGGAAGTTTCCACTGGGGACTGGACTCTACGACCTACATATTACCGTCCCGTAGTCTTTCCGCTGCGCAAGCCGCTGTCTGAAAACTACCCTGGCACAAATGGCCCATGGCTCACACTACCTACGCCACAAATGCGATTTTTTTTCCTAAACGCTTGGGCATTTGGAGCTTCCACTTCTGTCTGTTTCATTTCTGGCCAAGCCATGTGTATACCATAAATTTGGAGGAAATCGGTGCTGAAGAGTATGCGCGGTCCCCTTGTAAACTCGGTGGCCCTGTTTGCGCAATTGAAATATGCAAGGCTAGAGCGATCATCCCACTGTTCGTCTACAGTAGTTGATAGTTGATACGGAAGATCCACGCTGCACGCTTTTGATACCGGAAACGCGTATTCTTGTGTAATCTCCTATATGTTGCGACCAATTCGTTTTCCATTTATTATCAGCCCACGTTCAAAATCGGTTGACTAGTGGTGTGTCGTATTCACCAGTGCAGTCTTGCCAATGTTACAACACTATTAATGTCTAATGCTACGTTTATACTACAACTTATGGTGAAAGCTTACGTGTGTGGTATGTGCTTCATGGTGCATAGGCCAACTTTCATGTGGCTGTTCGGGAGTGCGTATCACGAATATTTTGTTGAGCTGTAAGCACATGAGACGTACACTGCCTGACGATTACTAAGGGACAGAGGCATTTTTGGACATGAATAGCCACAGGCAATCATAGACGACATGAAAGACAGCAAATACATAGTAGAGGTGGACTGGCATGTGGTACAGATTTCACCATATGCGAAAGCAGAGTGAGATGAATAAATAACGTTCATGTTTGACACAGGTCAGACTCCCAACATAAAGGTCGATATCGGAGTCACAGTAAGTAGGATGCCCACCTCGGACACTAATGCACATTTTGCACCTGTTACCAAACTGCTGAGGATTCCTTGGTGGATATTGTCCCACTCCTCTCTCAAGGCGGTTTTCAGTTCTTGCACGGTTCGGGGAAGGGGCATTCGTTGAGAAACATATCTTCCAAGAGCATCCCAGACCTACTCTATAGGGTTTAAATCCGGGTAGTACGCGGGCCATTCCATACGTTCAATATCTTCACTTTGCAGTGTGTCCGACACCTCAGCCGTCCTGTGTGGGCAAGCATTGTCGTTAATAACAGAACTCGGGGCCTGCTGCAACCCTAACAGACGGAGAGGGTCCAGAATAATCTCGCTGCAATATCTCTGTGTTGTAACGTACTTTGCGCAAATATAAGAGTATGTAGCAGTGTTCGGCTACTGTGCATAATTCCTGCGTACGCCACAACGCCTAGGCCAGCCCGATGACATTCATGTATATTCTGTGCTGTGTAACGTGTTCCCCTCTCTCACCACCCTAACTAGTGATCAGGATACTTGCGACAGTGAAGCGAGATTCATCGGAAAACATCACTTTGGACCGCTGTTGCTGACCCCTACGAAGATGCTCCCTACACCAACGAACTCTTTCTCGACGATGGCGTGGCTGAAGTGAGATGCATTTCACAACCTTATGGACATACAAACAAGCGTGATGTAATCGCCACGAAATGGTTCCGGCATAGACACGTGTACCGTTAGCGGTTGCAAGGTCTGCTGCAATTTGCCTTCGAGTGAGACGTCCATTCCTTTTCGCCACTGGGGCTGCTTACCGATCCTCTTGCGATGTGGTGGTCCGCCTATGACCACTGGCCCAATTTCGCACAGCATTTCCTCCTTCAGCGGCCTTTTTAATCATGAGATGACACTTTTGGTCACACCCATTACTGCCGTCCCTAATGGCACGGCTTCGAGCCGCCCAACTGCTCGTCCACGTTCGAACGCATTCATATGCTGTCATTCAGACATGTTGCCGTACCATACAGAATGTCACACTAATCGGTTCCACAAACGTCTTCATCAAACACTACTGCATGAACTGTCGAATGCATACAGAGCGTTCATGCAGAGACTTCGCTGCAGTCAACACGTCCCGCCCTCTACATTTCCCTTTACTATCATTGGTTGGATGTTCTGTAGCAGTTGTCAGCCGTTTCGTAACAATCGGCAGTTGTTCCTTAGCAGGTGTCAGTTTTCCTTAGCAATTGCCAAGCAGCTTATACACTCCTGGAAATGGAAAAAAGAACACATTGACACCGGTGTGTCAGACCCACCATACTTGTTCCGGACACTACGAGAGGGCTGTACAAGCAATGATCACACGCACGACACAGCGGACACACCAGGAACCGCGGTGTTGGCCGTCGAATGGCGCTAGCTGCGCAGCATTTGTGCACCGCCGCCGTCAGTGTCAGCCAGTTTGCCATGGCATACGGAGCTCCATCGCAGTCTTTAACACTGGTAGCATGCCGCGACAGCGTGGACGTGAACCGTATGTGCAGTTGACGGACTTTGAGCGAGGGCGTATAGTGGGCATGCGGGAGGCCGGGTGGACGTACCGCCAAATTGCTCAACACGTGGGGCGTGAGGTCTCCACAGTACATCGATGTTGTCGCCAGTGGTCGACGGAAGGTGCACGTGCCCGTCGACCTGGGACCGAACCGCAGCGACGCACGGATGCACGCCAAGACCGTAGGATCCTACGCAGTGCCGTAGGGGACCGCACCACCACTTCCCAGCAAATTAGGGACACTGTTGCTCCTGGGGTATCGGCGAGGACCATTCGCAACCGTCTCCATGAAGCTGGGCTACGGTCCCGCACACCGTTAGGCCGTCTTCCGCTCACGCCCCAACATCGTGCAGCCCGCCTCCAGTGGTGTCGCGACAGGCGTGAATGGAGGGACGAATGGAGACGTGTCGTCTTCAGCGATGAGAGTCGCTTCTGCCTTGGTGCCAATGATGGTCGTATGCGTGTTTGGCGCCGTGCAGGTGAGCGCCACAATCAGGACTGCATACGACCGAGGCACACAGGGCCAACACCCGGCATCATGGTGTGGGGAGCGATCTCCTACACTGGCCGTACACCACTGGTGATCGTCGAGGGGACACTGAATAGTGCACGGTACATCCAAACCGTCATCGAACCCATCGTTCTACCATTCCTAGACCGGCAAGGGAACTTGCTGTTCCAACAGGACAATGCACGTCCGCATGTATCCCGTGCCACCCAACGTGCTCTAGAAGGTGTAAGTCAACTACCCTGGCCAGCAAGATCTCCGGATCTGTCCCCCATTGAGCATATTTGGGACTGGATGAAGCGTCGTCTCACGCGGTCTGCACGTCCAGCACGAACGCTGGTCCAACTGAGGCGCCAGGTGGAAATGGCATGGCAAGCCGTTCCACAGGACTACATCCAGCATCTCTACGATCGTCTCCATGGGAGAATAGCAGCCTGCATTGCTGCGAAAGGTGGATATACACTGTACTAGTGCCGACATTGTGCATGCTCTGTTGCCTGTGTCTATGTGCCTGTGGTTCTGTCAGTGTGATCATGTGATGTATCTGACCCCAGGAATGTGTCAATAAAGTTTCCCCTTCCTGGGACAATGAATTCACGGTGTTCTTATTTCAATTTCCAGGAGTGTATAAGGGGCACTCAAATGAAAACGAGACAGACTGAACAAAGTAAATAAATTGTTTATTACTTCAAAAGTAATCGCCGTAACTGTTGGCTTTACTCCATCGCAAGACAAGACCGTCCATGCCTTCATGGAAAAATGGTTGGTTGGTTGGTTTGGGGAAGGAGACCAGACAGCGTGGTCATCGGTCTCATCGGATTAGGGAAGGATGGGGAAGGAAGTCGACCATGCCCTTTCAGAGGAACCATCCCGGCATTTGCCTGGATTGATTTAGGGAAATCACGGAAAACCTAAATCAGGATGGCCGGACGCGGGATTGAACCGTCGTCCTTCCGAATGCGAGTCCAGTGTCTAAGCACTTCATGGAAAAATGCGGTTACCTAGGGAACCGTTATTACACCCAGGTGTGCGCCGTCCGACGCTAATCGACGGCTGCGAATGTCTTTCTTCAGTTTAAAAAAAATATGGAAATCGCATCAGGAGAAACTCCACCTACTAGAGAAAAAGACAAACAACTGTACTGTGGCGTCATAGCCAAGCGGTGATCGTAATATAAAGTAGCCAAAGCCAAACGAATTGTGTGATTCGTAAAATTAGCGATTTTTGATGCCAACATGATGTTGCTTAACAGAGAAAACACATATAGTTGATTAAGCGGAAATGGGGCAAAAACAATTAACAATGCATAATTGCGATTATTTTGGTGCATAGCATACACAGCAGGATTAGCATAATTTGTAAACAACACTGCTCACGTCTAAGAAAAAATGCGTTACTTTCGTGGGTGTTAATTTTTAGAAACATATGGAACATTTTTAAAACCACAATAGTTTTTTGACAAAATAAATACACATTTCGGAGCAATATTTTTATAGTAAAACACAGGCATGCACATGACAGCAAGTTGTATTCGCACAATTTTCTGTTACCAGTGCTACTTCAAGAACGAATTCAGTGACTAGGAATTTGTTTAATGAAACTCCTGTTGAACAGAATTCCACTTCCAAATGATTATCAATCATAATATACATCATGTAATGAGACTGCATAAACAGATCAATATACATAAAAATAAATAACTCTCCTTACACTAGTTTCACTGCTTCCTTCTGTAAAGATGTTAAATTAACCTTTCAATTCATGAAGGCTGTTCTTAAATATTCATTGTGGCTCGCTACAATAATCTTGGTGTTTCCCTACAATGTGCTGCCTCCAATGAACGTCTTTTCAGGTTTCCGTACCCCAATCGCTAAAAACGGAACCTTCATTTGATCACTTTGTAGACCTTTTGTCTGTCTGTCCGACTGTTAAAACTCTTTTTCTAAGCATGGGTAGACGTATTAAGTTAAAATTTATGTCAGATGCTAAGGTCTATGATCCCTTGATGGAGTAACCTGATTAAGATTCTTAGTTAAAGCATTCAAAAGATACGGCCATGGAAGATATTTTTATGTTCGCAAACTCACTCATCAGAATCTATAGGGTACTTCCCGTTGATCTAGAATGATGAAATTTGACAAGAAGTGAGGTTTCACACAACTAAAGGAAAAAAAATCGGAAAAATGTTTATATGTAATTACATTAGATTACAATTTTCTTTTGTCCTGCTCGAAAGTCTTGGAATTCTCGGGATCGATATCTTGGCAGAATCGATATCGATGACAGGCAGAAGTCGTCGAGATTCTCGATTCCCGGGATGGATGAACTGTCTGTGTACATCACTAATTCTGTATGGAACCCTCGCACGCAAGCCCTACTCGCACTTTTCAGAATTTATGTCTTCTGGTCCCGCTCTGGACTGTCCTGCAGTTGAACATAGTCACGGTAGATCGATAAAGCGCATGACACTGCATTCGAATCAAGCTGTGGTTTTGAAAGTGAAGCAGTGAAGATTTTTCCGTCTTTCGCAATACTTCCCAGATAATGTCGCTAGCTCTGAAATGTCTATGACACCTGCAAAAGGAACCCTGAAATTTAGCAATCATAATATATTCAAGCCAGGTGATCTGGTAAACAGTAATATAACCTACTATAATATAAAACATGCATTAGTAAATCACAATCAAAACAAATGTACGTGTTAATCTTACCTCTGAATAATTATTAACTGTGAAATCCTGCCTTGGAATGGAGCGGAGCCATTTCTGTTTCATTTTATCGTCTTTAGGAGACTTGAACACTTGAACGTCGCTTTCTGTTGCGAATTTGCCGTTACCTTTCGGTACGCAACACTTCAGAACAATAATGTAGATGAACTGCATAAACGTATATTATGTTGCATTAAACTCTCACGAACACAACTTTATGTTAATATGATTTCTGCGCACCTAAGTAACAATCTCGTAACAACGACACAGCAGAACCAGTTTTACTTATACTCAACACGTTGTTGGTACAACACAAGACATCTGTTGACTTTCGCCGCTGATGTCACAACTTCTTGGCTGCACGGTCTGGATTGTATGGAGGATGTGTAAGTGCTTCCAGAGAAACTTCTAATGTGTACTTGAAACATCCTTGGCAATACGTGAGTGGGCCCGTCTTGCAGATCCTCCATACATGGCCGATCTCTCCCCATGCAATTTCCATGTTTTTGGAGCCCTGAAGGAAGTTATTCGTGGCCATTGATTTGCTTCGGACGAAGAGTTGCACGCCTGAGTAGAATCATCGTTCCATACACAACCGCAAACATCTTTTCAAGAAGACATTGACCGTCTTGTCTCACAACGGGGTAAATGTATTACAGTTATGGGATTATTTTTTAAATAATGTTTAATTTACTTACTTGTTTTCTCTCTGTTCCGTTTTTATTTAACTGCCTCTTATACATAAAATAAATTTTTTTATTGTTACACTACTGGCCACTAAAATTGCTACACCATGAAGATGACGTGCTACAGACGCGAAATTTAACCTACAGGAAGAAGATGCTGTGATATGCCAATGATTAGCTTTTCAGAGCATTCACACAAGGTTGACGCCGGTGGTGACACCTACAACGTGCAGACATGAGGTAAGTTTCCAACCGATTTCTCATACACAAATAGCACTTGACCGGCGTTTCCTGGTGAATCGTTGTTGTGATGCCTCGTGTAAGGAGGAGAAATGCGTACCATCACGTTTCCGACTTTGATAAAGGTCGGATTGTAGCCTATCGCGATTGCGGTTTATAGTATCGCGACATTGCTGCTCGTGTTGGTCGAGATCCAATGACTGTTGGCAGAATATGGAATCGGTGGGTTCAGGAGGGTAATACGAAACGCCATGGTGCATCCTAACGGCCTCGTATCACTAGCAGTCGAGATGACGGGCATCTTATCCGCATGGCTGTAACGGATCGTGCAGCCACGTCTCGATCCCTGAGTCAACAGATGGGGACGTTTACAAGACAACAACCATATGCACGAACAGTTCGACAACGTTTGCAGCAGCATGGAATATCAGCTCGGAGACCATGGCTGCGGTTACCCCTGACGCTGCATCACAGACAGGAGCGCCTGTGATGGTGTACTCAACGACGAACCTGGGTGCACGAATGGCAAAACGTCATTTTTTCGGATGAATCCAGGTTCTGTTTACAGCATCATGATGGTTGCATCCGTGGTTGGCGACATCGTGGTGAACGCACATTGGAAGCGTATATTCGCCATCGCCATACTGGCGTATCACCCGGTGTGGTGATATGGGGGTGCCATTGGTTACACGTCTCGGTCGCCAATTGTTCGCATTGACGGCACTTTGAACAGTGAATGTTACATTTCTGATGTGTTACGACCCGTGGCTCTACCCTTCATTCGATATCTGCGAAACCCTACATTTCAGCAGGATAATGCACGACCGCATGTTGCAGGTCCTGTACGGGCCTTTCTGGATACAGAAAATATTCGACTGCTGCCCTGGCCAGCACGTTCTCCAGATCTCTCATCAACTGAAAACGTCTGGTCAATCGTGGCCGAGCAACTGGCTCGTCACAATACGCCAGTCACTACTCTTGATGAACTGTGGTATCGTGTTGAAGCTGCATGGGCAGCTGTCCCTGTACACGGCATCCAAGCTCTGTTTGACTCAATGCCCAGGAGTATCAAGATCGTTATTACGGCCAGAGGTGGTTGTTCTGGGTACTGATTTCTCAGGATCTATGCACCCAAATTGCGTGAAAATGTAATCAGATGTCAGTTATACTATAATATATTTGTCCAATGAATACCCGTTTATCATCTGCATTTCTTCTTAGTGTAGCAATTTTAATGGCCAGTAGTGTATTAATTGTTGACGTGGCATTAAAACAAGACATCAAGAGAAGCCAAGGATTCGTTTGTCATCAAGGCACAGTTGGAAGCGGCACTGAAGACAATTCTGCTCCAGCCAAAGAGATTCCAGGACGAAGACCTGTCTGGAGACGCACCAGACAGCGGTGGGGTATCAACCCAATAGTCGCTCGCCATATGGACACACATCCAGGCGTTATCGCCTTGGTTGTCAGATCTTTTCATAGCAGGACATCTTTAGTTGTCGTCCGTGGCACCCTCACAGCTAGGCTGTACGTCGATGATATTGTACGCCCCGTTTCGCTGTCCTTAATGGCAAGCAATCCTGACCTTACATTTCGAGAAGATAACGACCGGCCGCACACGGTGAGCGTATCTACTGCTTGTCTTCGCGCTTGCCAAAGCCTATCTTGGCCACGTAGATTGCCAGAGATCTCCCCAAATGTGATCGTTTGCAGAGATATGGGCAGGACTCTCCGCCAGTTCGAGGTTTTGACCATCTGACGCTCCAGTTGGCAGAAGTTGGCACGATATCATTCCGGGATACATTCAGCAACTCTGTCAATCAATGCCAAGTCGAATAATTGTTTGCATAAAGGCCAGAAGGGGACCAACGAGTTACTATTTGTTCAATTTGTCAAGTTCTTTCTCTTGAATAAATCATTAAAATTTTCTGTTATTGTAATTTGTCTGCCTGAACACATACATCTCATTTAATGATTTTCGTCCCATTCGGATAATTGCTTCGTGGTGGGTCTCCTTCTTTTCCCCTTTTTATTCTTATAGTGTATATCCACGAAGGTTGTGAGTTTCGGAATTTCCAAATGTGTAGGCACGCAGAGATATGAATTCTGTGAAATACATGCATTTGAAATGCAAATACAAAACGCAAAACACCAATTTTAGTTTGCGTTTGAAATGGTTCCTTTTTTCAAAAAGGATTTTCTATTTTATTTCAAATACTTAAAATATACATATTTTGAATCTGTATAGTGCAAAATGCTTCTCTCAAATTTTTTTGTTCCATACTTTGTAGTTTTCATTCATTTAATGAGCCATTTGTTTAACCAAAGTAATTCCACGATGGGTACAGATAACACAATTAGTGTCAAAGGTATACCTGTAAGTGAATGCAACCACGAGCCTAATTTTTAGAAAAGGCAGTAAGACTTGATTACACATTACGTATTTACGTATTTACTATTATTGTTTGTCTAATGTAAAACATACCAAAATCATCTGATAATGTTTTGTTATCTCAGAAGGAAGTAGGGAGCGATGTGAATATCACATTTTTCAGTGATTACGACTTTACTCATAATAAACACTTAGAGATTTCATTTAATTTGACAGTGGCAGCTATACCTTTGTAAACGGTATTTACATCTATGGAGTACTTGAAAAACTGCTTTTCCTTTTCGTTTGTAGGATGAGTTTCCATAGTTTTTTTCGGCCACCTGTTGTTGTACTACCAATGTTTATCAAATACTACACTGTTAGCACAGACCGCAAATTGACCGTAAT
Source organism: Schistocerca piceifrons (assembly GCF_021461385.2). Taxonomy (NCBI): domain Eukaryota; kingdom Metazoa; phylum Arthropoda; class Insecta; order Orthoptera; family Acrididae; genus Schistocerca; species Schistocerca piceifrons. Next base: position 345,351,046 of record NC_060139.1, read on the forward strand.
AATTGGTTCCTAAGTGATATCATGTCACCTATATCAACTGTAGACAACGAATCTACTGTAGAAAGAAGTAATCTGCCCCACCAAAAGTTATGTACCGGAAACGTGTAATACACAAATTGCAGAACAATACACAGAATACGTAGAGAATACAAAAGAAGCTTTGAAAAAGCACTGCTGCTTATATTCAGTCATCATCGAAGAGAAGCTATGTGGGTGTAACAGTTCGCTGGGTTGATGTGAAACATTTGAATGGAAAAGTTTAGCTCTGGCTTTCAGTGGTTTTAAGGGAACACACAGATACGATAATGCAGCTGAAGAGATTGTGGACATTCATTCTGAATTTGATTTAAAGCTGGAAAAAATCATGAAAACTATTACCGACAATGGATCAAATATGGTCAAAGCTTTTAAAATACGTGGAAAAGTTTCGCGTACAGGAACAAATAAAAGAGGTTCAGCTCACATTCAAAATATTGCAGTTGTGCGTGATAATGTTGATGATGATGATTATGTGTTAAGACTTAGAGAATTTCCAGAGACATCTGAAAATTTTGAAGAGTTTGCAACTGCCTAACCATGAGAGGTGCGCCATACACGTACATTACATTTAATAGCGATAAGATATATGGATAAGGCCAGACCTTAAAATAATTCATACGAAAAACTTTATGATACAGCCATGTCAAAATGAAAAGCATTTTGGAATCTGTGTTCAGGGTATCCTAAAGCTTGTGAAATCTATTTAGAATCAACTGGAAAATACCCTACTTATCCATGCCCAACATGATGCAATTCATACTACAATTATATTCAAGATCTATTCATAGTCACGGATAATCCAATTGAAACTTTATGGAAACTCAGAGTAGCTTCCTTTGAAGAAAGTGAAATGTAGTTTTTTAATGAGCACATCAGATGTTACAGTCCTATTGCTGACAACGTTAGAAGCTTGGAAGCGGACAGAGATACTTGATATGGATATTCTCTGCCAGAACTAATGAGAATGCCGGCCGGTATGGGCGAGCGGTTCTCAGGCACTTTAGTCTGGAACCGCGCGACCGCTACGGTCACAGGTTCGAATCCTGCCTCGGGCATGGATGTGTGTTATGTCCTTATCTTAGTTATGTTTAAGTTGTTCTAAGTTCTAGGGGACTGATGACCTCAGATGTTAAGTCCCATAGTTCTCAGAGCCATTTGAACCATTTTGAACTAGTGAGAATGCAAAGAATGATAACCAGCTTGCAAGTGGACAGCCCTGTCGTGTGCTGAAATAGTTATTAAAGAAAGTCTTAATAGGCGTTTTGAGAGATCTGTCAATTAGAGTAACCGAAAACAATGAATGGCATATTAGCACCCATACAACAGTCCCGTTTTCATAATGAAATGGGCAGACAATATCTTGAAGAACTGTTTATTTCAGAAGTACAGAGGATGAAATAAGAATAAAAATATGGGAAGAACTTGCAACATTCTCATAAAAAAGGATAGGTTGAATCTTATTACATGTGGGTTGAGGACGTTGATTCTTCTGTAGCCAGTGATAGTGCACACATTGCAATAGATCTGGAAACACTGCAATATTTAAATGATAATGGCAATAGTTTAGATTCCTTGTACCTGTCAAACTGTAAGAAAAAACTTTTCTTTAAAGTAATACTTTCTTACCAAGTTCTGCATCTGCTGAACGACTATTTTTCTTTGGTGAAAGGATAATGAGGCTATATAGGCGGAACATCAAATATGAAAGATCTGAACAATTATTAGGGCTCAGATCAGTGAAACAAATTATGTTTAAAATGTTCACTAATTAGAGGTATTTCATTTGAACAAAGGTATTTTGAAAATACGAATTTATCATCTTTTATTGGAAAACTTTTTTTTAAACCCACTTCGTATTTACATTTTAAATAGAAAAAATAACAAAGTATTTGTATATTGAATTTAAATACACACATCAAAAAAGGTTTTGCATCACCTCGGTTCCGAGAGTTCCGGAACATGTACAGAAAATTGCAACAGGTATCAACATAAACATCATTTCTACTCTTTTTATTGCTCATGAAAACGACGCATTGCATTTTGTAGCACCATACAGCGAGACCTTCACAGGTGGTGGTCAAGATTGCTGTAGACACCGGTATCTTTAATACCCAGTAGCACGTCCTCTTGCATTGATGCATGCTTGTATTCGTCTTGGCATACTATCCACAAGTTCATCAGGGCACAGTTGGTCCAGATTGTCCCACTCCTCCACGGCGATTTGGCGTAGATCCCTCCGAGTGGTTGGTGGGTCACATCGTCCATAAACAGCCCTTTTCAATGCATCCTAGGAATGTTCGGTAAGGTTCATGTCTGGAGCACATGTTGGCCACTCTAGTCGAGCGATGTCGTTATACTGAAGGAAGTCGTTCACAAGATGTGTGTTATGGGGGCGTGAATTGTCATCCATGAAGACGAATGCCTCGCCAATATGCTGCCGATATGGTTGCACTATCGGTCGGAGGATGGGATTCACGTATCGTACAGTCGTTATGGCGCCTTTCGTGACCACGATCAGCGTACGTCGGCCCCTCATAATGCCACCCCAAAACAGCAGGGAACCTCCACCTTGCTGCACTCGCTGGATAGTGTGTCTAAGGCGTTCAGCCTGACCGGGTTGCCTCCAAACACGTCTCCGACGATTGTCTGGTTGAAGGCATATGCGTCACTCACCGGTGAAGAGAACGTGATGCCAATCCTGAGCGGTCCATTCGGCATGTTGTTGGACCCATCTTTACCGTGCTGCATGGTGTCGTGGTTGCAAAGATGGACCTCGCCATGGACGTTGAGAGTGAAATTGAGCATGATGCAACCTATTGTGCACAGTTTGAGATGTAATACGACGTCCTGTGGCTGCACGAAAAGCATTATTCAACATGGTGGCGTTGCTGTCAGGGTTCCTCCGGGCCATAAACCGTAGGTAGCGGTCATCCACCGCAGTAGTAGCCCTTGGGCAGCCTGAGCGAGGCATGTCATCGACAGTGCCTGTCTCTCTGTATCTCCTCCATGTCCGAACAACATTGCTTTGGTTCACTCTGAGACGCCTGGACACTTCCCTTGTTGAGAACCCTTCCTGGCACAAAGTAACAATGCGGAGGCGACTGAAGCGCGGTATTTAGCATCTAGGGATGAACTACAGACAACACGAGCCGTGTATCTCCTTCCTGGTGGAATGACTTGAACTGATCGGCTGTCGGACCCCCTCCGTCTAATAGGCGCTGCTCATGCATGGTTGTTTACAGCTTTGGGCGGGTTTAGTGACATCTTTGAACAGTTAAAGGGCCTGTGTCAGTGATACAGTACCCACAGTCAACGTCTATCTTTAGGAGTTCTGGCAACTGGGGTGATGCAAAACTTTTTTTGGTGTGTGTACTTTTAATAAACTGTTTTCCACATCTGTAACCATGATAGCTCATTTACGTCAGATCATATTGACACTAGACTTACATTATTACGCAGTATGGTCCCACATAATAGAATAACACCGTGCCACACAAAAAAAATGTTCATCTTGTTCTCACATTCGCGTACCACCTAAGAACTGGACACTGAATATACAGACTTTTTAATCCGAAGTTATCCAAACAACCAGCTGCTGAAATACACTCCTGGAAATGGAAAAAAGAACACATTGACACCGGTGTGTCAGACCCACCATACTTGCTCCGGACACTGCGAGAGGGCTGTACAAGCAATGATCACACGCACGGCACAGCGGACACACCAGGAACTGCGGTGTTGGCCGTCGAATGGCGCTAGCTGCGCAGCATTTGTGCACCGCCGCCGTCAGTGTCAGCCAGTTTGCCGTGGCATACGGAGCTCCATCGCAGTCTTTAACACTGGTAGCATGCCGCGACAGCGTGGACGTGAACCGTATGTGCAGTTGACGGACTTTGAGCGAGGGCGTATAGTGGGCATGCGGGAGGCCGGGTGGACGTACCGCCGAATTGCTCAACACGTGGGGCGTGAGGTCTCCACAGTACATCGATGTTGTCGCCAGTGGTCGGCGGAAGGTGCACGTGCCCGTCGACCTGGGACCGGACCGCAGCGACGCACGGATGCACGCCAAGACCGTAGGATCCTACGCAGTGCCGTAGGGGACCGCACCGCCACTTCCCAGCAAATTAGGGACACTGTTGCTCCTGGGGTATCGGCGAGGACCATTCGCAACCGTCTCCATGAAGCTGGGCTACGGTCCCGCACACCGTTAGGCCGTCTTCCGCTCACGCCCCAACATCGTGCAGCCCGCCTCCAGTGGTGTCGCGACAGGCGTGAATGGAGGGACGAATGGAGACGTGTCGTCTTCAGCGATGAGAGTCGCTTCTGCCTTGGTGCCAATGATGGTCGTATGCGTGTTTTGCGCCGTGCAGGTGAGCGCCACAATCAGGACTGCATACGACCGAGGCACACAGGGCCAACACCCGGCATCATGGTGTGGGGAGCGATCTCCTACACTGGCCGTACACCACTGGTGATCGTCGAGGGGACACTGAATAGTGCATGGTGCATCCAAACCGTCATCGAACCCATCGTTCTACCATTCCTAGACCGGCAAGGGAACTTGCTGTTCCAACAGGACAATGCACGTCCGCATGTATCCCGTGCCACCCAACGTGCTCTAGAAGGTGTAAGTCAACTACCCTGGCCAGCAAGATCTCCGGATCTGTCCCCCATTGAGCATGTTTGGGACTGGATGAAGCGTCGTCTCACGCGCTCTGCACGTCCAGCACGAACGCTGGTCCAACTGAGGCGCCAGGTGGAAATGGCATGGCAAGCCGTTCCACAGGACTACATCCAGCATCTCTACGATCGTCTCCATGGGAGAATAGCAGCCTGCATTGCTGCGAAAGGTGGATATACACTGTACTAGTGCCGACATTGTGCATGCTTTGTTGCCTGTGTCTATGTGCCTGTGGTTCTGTCAGTGTGATCATGTGATGTATCTGACCCCAGGAATGTGACAATAAAGTTTCCCCTTCCTGGGACAATGAATTCACGGTGTTCTTATTTCAATTTCCAGGAGTGTATTTTCCGTCTAAACATCATTTATTTTATGTCAGTGAAGTATAATGGGAACAAAATTGTACATACAATGCGCCGTGATCTTGTGACTGTTCCTGTCGAACGAAAGACGGTCAGGAAAGACAAATACAAGAGTTGTAGCCGTCAGGAATGCAGCACGTCAACGACCCCAGAGCGGTGTGAGTAGTCCCACCAGAATCTGCAGATGCAATCTTTCCCACAGCCGAAATTACCGCCAGCGTTCTCATTAGCCGTAAAGGAAGCAATCCGTTTAAAGAACACACACACACTAGGCTTACGGGGTAACGGCAGACAAATTACTTCGAAGCAGAATTGTGCGGATGGACGGTAGCAGAAAACTTGCTCTCTCTGTATCACTCGGAATGAAATAAAAGAGAAACATGCGTTGATGAGAATTTAAACATGAGATGCGGAAACTATCTATTAATACTGCCGCCGTGGGTGCCGGAAAATAACTCTCTGAGGAGAAGTGAAGTTCGACAAAAGTGTCGCATAGATATCGTTTTCTGCCCCGTCATCTGTTGACGTAGTTAAATGTTAAATTCTTTGTAAGAACTCTACCATCAAATAAAGTTTCATTCTTCTAGTATTATGAGTGTAATATCCCGCCACACCAGCGTTACATTGTGTGAAAATTATTTAAATCAATGAACTCTGGGAGGTTGCACGGGGCATCAAAACATTTTTTTTTTTTTCTGTTGTCGTAATCGCCTGTGAGTATTATCTAATCCGGTAGATGGAGTATTCGTTCTTCAGTTGCAATGACTAATTTGTTATTAACGGTTCCTGTTATAACGGTAGAGAGCATACTCCACTCTTTAAATCTAATAGCTGTTTCACATTCACATTTAGCTGGACGTCTTGATCCAGCACAGTACTTATTTCGGAGTGATACACTGATATGCTTACTACATAGCGAAGGGGTCTTCAACAACCACAATTCGCATGTCTGGAGTGAGTATAACCCACTTACCATATTTATCCGCGCACATCAAGTGCGGTTCTACGCGAATGTTTGGGAAGGTGTTGTTTGTTTAATTGGGCCATATCTCCTACTTAGGTCATTAGAAGGCAGTCACTGTTACAATTGTTTCGCCATTGCCAGGATTGCTGGACGACTTGCCACTCGATACAGGACAGCGCATGTGATAGCAGCATGACCGAATGCCGGGACGTTTCAGTCGTCCTGTGTGTCTATTCTTGAACCGACTGTTTCCAGAAAAGTGGAACGGCAGAGGTGATCCTGAACCATGGCCTACTCGATTCCTTGATTTGACCCCTCTGGGCTTTTTTGTGTGGGGAGAGTTGTGCAACCTTGTTCACGAAACTCTCGAAGATCCAGTAGGAATACTAACTGCAGCAAGAGAAATTAAGGACACTCCTGTAGGCTTTGACTGTGTTGGAGTATGACCTGTCGATGTAACCGTTGTCTACAAGTCAATGGAGGCATTTTTGAAGTAACTATGCTGTGTTAATATTGTTGTCTCATGGTAACAAAGAATTAAACATTGTTTGTATTACTTTTGTCTACTATGAGTAAGATTTGACGTCGTCGTACAGTGGCGTTCACAGGAAAACATTTTACAAAGATTGTTTTCAGTGACCCATGTAACCTCACTGAGTTTGTTGGTTTGATTAATTTTCATCTAGAGAAAAGGCCTTCTGCTTGTTTAAAAGTCCTCACAGGAAAATATGACGTTAGAGAAAAATATTTGTCTTGGTGTAGTAGTATCTGTGTAGCAGATAATTCGGCGTGACGACTACAGGGGCGCCGGCCGGAGTGGCGGAGCGGTTAAAGGCGCTCCAGTCTGGAACCGCACGACCGCTACGGTAGCAGGTTCGAATCCTGCCTCGGGCATGGATGTGTGTGATGCCCTTAGGTTAGTTAGGTTTAAGTAGTTCTAAGTTCTAGGAGACTTATGACCACAGCAGTTGAGTCCCATAGTGCTCAGAGCCATTTGAACCATTTTTGACTACAGGGGCGGCGGTAAACATGTCACAACCAGAGACCCTATACAGCGTCTTCGGAAATTCCCGTTACAAACTTCGAGGACTTGTAGAGGGGAGCTAGTAGAGAATATTTTGAACATGAATCCATGTACGGAAACGTCATCCAACGATGCTGCACAGCATCAAAGTTATAGGCGCCGGCGCCTGTAAATGCATGATGAGGACGATGATGTTTGTTTTGTGGGGCACTCAACTGCGCGGTCATCAGCGCCCGTACAAAGTCCCAATTTCTTACACAGTTCATTTTTTTACACAGTCCAATCTAGCCACTGTCACGAATGATGATGATGATGAAATGATGAGGACAACACAAACATCCAGTCCCCGGCCACAGAAAAATCACCATCCCAGCCGGGAATCGAACCCGCTAGCCACTAGACCACGAGCTGCTGACTGTAAATGTGTGTATATACAGAGTGATTGCTTATGTCGTTACAAACTTTCTAGGATGACGGAGGCGAATAAATGTATCAATCTAAGGTAAGGGCTCCTGGTTCGGAAACGAAAGAATTGGAAGTTACAAGAGAAAATCGTTCTGATATCTTTGATAGTGGAATACATTTGCTGCTATTGTCGTTGCTAAGAACGTAGGGTATGCAGCTTTCAGAGGACCAAAACAAGAAACAATATCCAGTAAACATGGGCTCTAAAATGCATAACAACGTTGTCCAATGACACTGGGTGTCGTATGAAAGACGTGATGAGCAACATGTACCCGGAATGACCCAGCCACACACTGAAAGAACAAAATGGCAATTTTCTGCGGAAACACCACAGTAAACGCGCCTTAAGATTCTTAGATGAAACACCCGCTATATATCTGGTTAAGTGGATAGTATGAGACGACCTGTAGTGTGATGGTATATCTTTATGTAAACAATAACGGAACACAGAGTGAAATTGCTTGCGCAACCCATGCGTGGACTTGTGGACAGAAATACTAGGTGTTTTAAAAAGATGTCAGATATTCCTACAGAAGGTAGTACTGATAAAATATAAAAGCCTGTTTCCGTTATGATACATTCGGAAACCCACGTCTATTGAGATAAGGGCCAATCTCTTCTCATTCCCATCTGTATATTATGTAGAGGTAGACCTATACGCAGAACTGACAATAGTTACCACGCATCAGCGCATCCTTCAACCATTCTTCGCAGTGAATTACGCACTCTTTCAGCGTCATTTCGCTCCAGTCGGATTGCGACACTTGCATGGGTCACAAGCTCCTGTAACATCTGCATATTGTCAACGGATTGGGCATTGTATTTCGAATTGAGCACAATACGTCTTAATCTTCGTCAACACTTGAGATTTCTCCCTTTACAACTCTTTTCGGATTGTGATAACTATTTCTGGATAAATAGGCTGATTTTTCATTAACTTGTCCCTTTTTCTTTTCGTGGTTTACTTCCTTCGATGCGTATTCTTCCTAGCATGTCCACGTAATTTTTAATGTTCTTCTTCGGCAGGAAGTTTCTGCTTCTCTAACTTGCCTATGCTAAAGTTTCACTTTAGTGGTCTATATTTCACTTTAAATAACTACTAACGGCTGATAAAATTGATGATTTAAGAAGGTCAGTATAAAAGCTGCATTATTTTCGCGCAAAGTTTAATACGACAATTTCGGAAACTAAAACGAAGCTTAATTACATCTGCATACATACTCCGCAAATCACCGTACGGTGCATGAGGGAGGGTACTCTGTGCCATTACTAGTCATTTCCTTTCCTGTTCCAATCGCTATCAGAGCGAGAAAAAATGACTGTGTATATGCCTCTGTATCAGCCCAAATATCTCGGATCTTATCTTCGTGGTCCTTACGCGAAATGGGTGTTGGCGTCAGTAGAATCGTTCTACAGTCAACTTCAAATACCAGTTTTCTAAATTTTCTCAAAGTTTCCCTTGGAAAGAACGTTGTCTTCCCTCCAGGGGTCCCCATTTGAGCTCCCGAAGCATCTCTCTAATACTTGCGTACTTTCGAACCGACCGGTAACAAATCTAGCATGCTGTCGCTGATGCGCTTCGGTGTCTTCCTTTAGTCAGACCTGCCACGGATCCCAATCGCTCGAGTAGTACTCAAGAATAGAGGGCACTAGAGATGGGTCGAACTCGTTCATTCCCGTGAACTACTTCATTCATTTCACTCTTTGCCGTGAAGCGTTCAAATGAAGCAGATCATTCATGAAGTACGGAAGCCTGGCGAAGTTGCCCAGTTCGCCGCTCAGCCGCGGCTACGTTCGCTTCGCCTCTCTCGTACAATAAAGCTTCGTAATACTTCATAATTTTACCAACAGATGGCAGAACTATGCAGTAACTTGCACGCAACGTTTTACACTCTTACAGCGTCTGAGCTAACTTAAATAGAGCATGGTCGAAGGGGACAAAGGAAAGATAAACACAGAAGCCTGTCACATATAAAGAAGGTATTACATTTAATCTTGCTCGACATTCTCTCATGAAGCGCCCAAAAAAAGTCTTTATCTGCCAAGTGAAACATTATTTGTTTTATTCATGGACTGAAAACTAGGGCTACCAACGAAATGCTGTCCAATTTTATGTTCATTTTAAAATTTAATCCAAAATAGAATGAGTATGTTTACCACTGTCACAAAGTCTATATATCTACGTTAAGTAATGATTAAGAAGTTTTCCTGTAGATTTTATTTTTGTTGAGAATAATAACCCTCCAGATTCAAAACGTAAACTGTCACCTGTAGTCATTGGTACGATTTCAGGTAAAATCCCTCTTTCAGTGTTATTAACAAACCTTTTATTTTCATGTTGGCTGTGCGTGCTCACACAGCCAGCCTCTTCATTTGTATCTGTAATATTCATTTGTCTGCAAGCGCTGCCAACGGTAGGCTACCGGTAGACTGAACTGCACAAATAGTCACGGGTAATTTCAGCACTGCAGGAAGCAGCTGACGCTGCCTCCCCCTCGCCCCTCACCTCCAGAACCCCACGCAAACGTATCGTTTCCCACAAACGCCGCGCGATTCGTCGACAGGCAGTAGAGGGGGGACTGAAGTGAAGGGAGAATGAGTGACGTAGCGCCGATGTAATAGGTTGAGGGAGAGGGGAAGAGAGTGAGTGAACTAGAAAAAAGTGTGGTGTGTGTTATCTGTGAAGAGTTTGAAGTACCAGTTCATTGAAATTGAGTGGTTAGTTCACACTTCACTGGAGTGAAGCGTTCATTTGAACGACTCATTCGCGAGCTCCCCATCACTAGAGGGCACTAGCGCGCCGTGTGCGGTCTCCTTTACAGATGAACCACACTTTCCCAAAATTCTGGCAATAAGTCTACCATTCGCCTTTTCTACCACAATCATCACATGCTCATTCCATTTCATATCGCTTTGCAACGCTACAGCCAGATACCTAAACGACGTGATTGTGTCAAACAGGACACTATTAATGTTGTATCCGCACATTACTGGTTTGTAACTGGAAGAAATGTCTTAAGTGGTAACATTTCAGTCAATAATTAAACAATAAAACAGGAAACAGACTTAACGTATTTTGTTGGACACGTGTCGCAGTTCAAAAAAGGGGAGACGCAGAGAAGAATGTATCGAAGTATAATAAACTAAATGAAATGTAGGAAAGAAACTTTCGTGAATGTATAAGAAAAGAGTCACAAATCATATTTCACAAAGTCATACCGAAATCCTTTCTTCCGTGTGGAGCTTATTGTTGGGTTCTTCGTCAAAATGATGAACCTGCGGCCGGCCGGTGTGGCCGAACGGTTCTAGGCGCTTCAGTCTGGAACCGCGCGACCGCTACGGTCGCAGGTTCGAATCCTGCTTCGGGCATGGATGTGTGTGCTGTCCTTAGGTTAGTTAGGTTTAAGTAGTTCTAGGCGACTGATGACCTCAGATGTTAAGTCCCATGGTGCTCAGAGCCATTTGATTTGATGAACCTGTAGCGTAACTCTTAGGAGTAGAGTGAGAAGTGAAAATACAAAAAAAAAAGGGTGATAGGAAAAAAAACTGACGAGATCCAAAGAATGCAAATTAAGTGGCACCGTCATGTTAGCAGATTGCCACATAAAGCGCTGCAATTTCTATCCAGATGAAGGAAAGGTTTAGGGAGATCATATCGTCAATGAATTGGGCAAGCATGTGTAGTCGCAGAAAATGAACCTAGTCTATACTGCTGCTGATGGTGAGTATGATGATCCTTTTCTCTTCATCCGGAGCTCGTGGTGTAGTGGTTGGCGTCGCTGCCTCTGGATCACGCGGTCCCGGGTTAGATTCCCGGCTGGGTCGGAGATTTTCTCAGGTCGGGGACTGGGTGTTTGTGTTGTCCTCATTATTCGGGAAGCGCCGAGACTGAAAATGGAAATATTTGGAACTTATACGGGGGCTGATGACCACGATGTTGAGTGCCCCACAAACCAACATCATCATCATCATCATCATCATCATCATCACCATCATCCTTTTCACTTCTTCACGTCTTGGGGCATTCAAAGAGAATGTTCTTGACACAGAAGGGTCTCCGATCTCCGATCTCAGATCGTTCCAGGTCGTCTCTGAAATCGAAACCAGCCATTCCTGTATTTGCAGCTAACTATACTAACTCATTGAAAAGTTACTGCAGTATTCACTCAGTTATGGTTGATATGAAAATGACCTTCTTTACCATTAGATAGAAAGAATAATGTGATTGTGCTGTTTATATTCGCATTAGGCTTCGTTTAGAACCGTAATTTCTGAGTAACTAAACTCCATTTTTAAACGTCAAGTTAAAAGGCTTCTTTGTAGAACTCTCCTTTTATTCTTGAAGTACTTTCTCCGTAACGTGTTTTTTATTTTAAATTTCTCCACAATTTCCCACATTTATTGACAATATTTAATATTTAAATTTTTAAAGTTTCTATCAGCATCCTGTGAATTATTTAGGTACTCTGTCCACAAGCGAGGAGATTTGGCTTACGTGATTTCATGGAATCTGAGGTAAAAATCAGAAAATAGTAATCACAATTACAACATAATATCGGAGACGTATCATAAGTTGAATAGGTAGGTCCAAGTGGAAAGATGGTAATACTGTCTTCCCAACAGCTGTAAGTATACAAAGACCACTTCCTTCTGGAGCTTACAAATTTGACTGCAGTTGCGTCATTCTACAAAATGATTGACATGATAACTGGCAGCAGCAGTAGCGGGTGAGTAATTCTTGTACCCGGTGCATTTGTGACCTCGTCATATTTCTGCCCACATCACGTCATGGGATCTACAGATACGTCAGGTATGGCGGGATAAGTGCAGGGACTACCACATTCTCTATCTGTTGCGCCGTCTGCTCAAATACTGCAACACTTCTTTCTTTCCCACAGCAGTACTCTCGTATGAGCGCTACTGGTAAAAACGTATTGCCACATGCTTGTCCCACTGCATTTGAAACGACCAAGGCCGAACTCCCCCCCTGATCACTCTGATGCTGTTCACTAGTAGTTTCCCCAGATTACTTCAGGCAGTTGTGAACCACTTCTGATTATAACAACATTCAACAACCCTGTCAATCGAGGCCAAAGCGAATAAATACTTGCAGAAGGGCCAGAGGTGGACCAACGCGCTATTGACTTTTTCAATTTAGGGAGCTCTTTTTCTTGAGTAAGTCATCCAATTATTCCGAAACTGTAATCATTTGTTTGTCTGTACGTGAACATCACATCCCGTCCAATTTATATACGTCCTTCGTAATGAATTTTTTTGTTTTTTTGTTTTTTGGGTTTTTTTGTCTTAAAGTGTAATTAACTCTTCCTTCCAATATTTCTAATTTATCTATCTTGCAATTCAGTATCAGTCGTTCATATGTATATAGGAAATCTGGCTTCACAACTGCACTGCCGTGCTTTAATTCAAAGTTGTTGGGTAAACAGTCTTTGTTTCGAACTTTCATTTGATACCTAAATCTTTTTCAGTCTTGCATAGGCTTTCATCTACAGATGATATACCTAAAATGGCTTCCAAATATTTGAATGGTGTTTCTGTTACTACGGATTTTGAAGAACTTTTTTTAGTTTGTTACTTTTTCGACTTCTTGCCACATCCTCAAAGGATTGATTTGCACGATTATATTTCTATCCTGTTGTAACCAAATATGAAATTAAATTCTCCAAAGACTTCCTCACAGAAGAGCAATCGGTATCGTTCTGCAAGAACGCCAATGACGCTGTGCAGGAGAGCCTCACAGAAAACCAGATGTCATCAGTAGGCAGGAACACTGAATGCAGGAGAAAGAGAAGAGGCCTATGAAATATTTGAAGATGGCAGTGAAGACGGAAACGAGGAATACTGCTTGACGTGGACGGAAGTCAAAGTCCTTGCATAAGGCCGAGTTGGATGGAAACGATTTGTTGCTGTCCTATATTATATGGAGGAACAAAAGGAGGATATTGTAACTATTATTATTTTAGGCACATTGGACCTTCTCTGGACCACACTTCGGCTGTTTTTTCAGTTCATTGATGTCCTTGCATAAAATGAGAGCAGTTATCAAAAATAAAACTTAAGTTGTATTCATGTGTATTATGTACACTGCTTTCTATTTACATATAAGCGTGGCAACGAATGTGCGAACATTATAAGGATTATGTAAGTTCAGTTTACTTTTGTGTGTCACGATATCAAAGATTTTCAGCTCGAAATAGGGCTATGTGCAATGCTGCCTTGCTTCTTTACTATGATTCATCGAGGGTACTTTCATTGGGACAGTAATGACAAGTCAGGAAATGTTCTATATCTTGCTATTCCCCGCAATCACATGTCACCATATTCATCTACAAGGCTCCCTTTAAATAGATTTACCTCCGCTATGCTCTTTATGAAGTGGTTCAGCCTCCTGCAAATCTTCCAGTCTTTCTCGCCGCTGGGTGTCTCCCGCATCAGAGGATAGTCGTTTGGGAGCTCTTTATGTTCTTTGTTCAAGTATCTCGCTTAGTTTAAGCGTTCCAGGTCCACACGAATAGTCAAATAAGGAGTGGCGTTTATCGAAGTTATGTTAAGCTTCTTAGTGTATTCGTGACCAATTCTTCGGGAGTTGGGGTCTGAAAATACGGTCGGTTAATATGATTTATCGAGCGGCGTGGGTTCTAAACAACCGTTTTTAGTCGGCATGTGCCATTGAAGATTAAGTTGACCTTCAGCAAAATAAAGGTAAGGATTATGCCAGGCAAGCGTATTCTGCTGTGGAGAATTACAGTGTCTACGCTATGGTTCTCAGTACCTTTAGTCTGTCTCCACATTTTCTGTTCGAAAATTCTCTCAGTTTATTATTTCTTGCTGTGACTTTATGTCCAGTCATCTCACAGTGATTTTTGTACGTCTACGACCAGTCTAGTGCGACACCCAGGTACATCGGTTTGGGTGTGTCTTCCAGGCTGATGCTCTTCCAGGTTTCATTTAGCATTCGGTTTGCTTGTATAGGAATAATTGATAAAACTGGAGAGTGGGAGTTGTGTCATACTATTGTTTATATCGTTTTCAATACTCCCACTCTCGCCTTTTCGACGTTGGAGAATCTGTTAAGTTAAGAAAAGAGATCTGTGGAGTCCTACGAATGATACAGAATGAGTGATTGTTCCCCTCCAAAGCGGCCGAGGAATGTCCTACCTATGAACTTGGTCAATTTAATAGTGTGTGATCTGTGAACGCCTTCACCTATGATTAATTGTGCCAAGGAAAATGAAACAATCTCTAAATTTCCTTAGACATTTACAAACTGCTATCCAACAGCGTGATATCGAGACTCCATTATATCCTTAATGGAAACTGTCTGTCTGCTGGGGCTGAAGCACTAGGTTTCGCAAGTCACGCTAATGTCTCCTCCAAATTACCACTCCATCTCTGCTCCATTGTTTTTGCGGAGGTCAGGCTTTTTGTTGCTCGGTAAAAAGCGTTAGCGTTCCGCTGTTCGTGAGGTCAGGACAAAACATCTGGAGCGGACGCCTGGGTCGTTGACCCTATGCTGTGAGGACAGTTTTGATTTCTGAGCACACGTGTTGGAGCGCCTGTGCACTCTCACAATTTAGTAGATGCTCTCTGTTTTAATGGTAATGAAAGCTTTTATTTATAAAGAATGAGGTACTGAATTTCCACACTATGGTCGCATTGAGGACGTTCCTTTGAAAAGAACACTATTTATTTTCTTCTTCGTATTAGCTCTGTTCGATATTTCACTCTGTTGCTAAAGACGGCATTGTCAATGGGTCATTGAACTCTAATCTATACTCCATTTTTCTGTGTGCAGAACTTACCATTAATACCTGCACTGTCGATGACGACCTCCCACTAATGAGGTAGTTTTTCATTCCATGTTCCTAAAATCTTCCGCTTGGAATTGCAAAATGTGTAAACCCGAGACTGAAAATTAGCTTAGTTTTCAGTTTCCTCTCAAAGGTTGGTAGACATAAATCTGGAAAGATGTCAGTCACATGAAGGGACACGGGGTAGCTGGCCAACCAAATTTCTGGACACCTTCGTGGTCATGTTACAACACTCATTTTATTAAATGTAAATTAATAACTGCTATTCTTTTCCCAGTATTAACTGAACGTGATCGTGTGAGTAAAAGTTAAAGCCACCAGGCTGTTCGCTTCCAAACTAGCACTGTATCAAAAGAGAAACTAAAGCTGTAAATGAGATTCGAACCTAGGTTCGTTAAACAGTAGGAATAATACGTAATCGGATAAACAAAAACGATCGCCGGTATAAATAGGACAAACAATTTCACAATAGCTGTGAATACATTTTTTCTTTGTTTGGCTATTATAATTCAGAAATAAAATGTAAACTTTTCACACTGGAAATCAGCTACTTAATAAACAAATTATCTCTTTGATCTAAATTAATCATTCACTGACGAAAACAGTTTGTAGTATACGGAGACCCTAGGACTGTGATATCATTCAACAAGACTTTTAGTTGCACTTTTCATACACAGAAACGCAGAGAACATATTTTACATTTTGTATCAATAATTTAAGTGTAAGTAATTTCAGACCAGCATGAAAATTTGAACCATCTATTTTATGCAGATCACATTGAGCTATTTATGAGCTGGAGTACCATTTAAACTGACTCGATAATTTGATGCATGTATTTGAACACTTTCACTATTAGCGTCAGCATGAATCCAAATAATTAACTTGCACATTTAATGATATTCGAAAACTTTAAGTATCAGGAATAGTGCCCTAACACTGACAGGTCAGTGATGATCTCATTATAGATGAACATTGAATTTTACAAACATACTGTCGCACTGCAGTGAAATGACTGATTCATGCACTGTTACAAGTCTAAATAATCTTTACGCTGCCTGTTGGTGACGAATTGATGATCTGCTGTGGTGATGATGCTGGAAAGTATTACGCAATCGTGGCTCTTTGTATTAATACTGTGTTAAATTTCTTCTTTTCACTGGCAGACTTCTTAGGGCATTCCACACTATGTCAAACAGCAATATGGCTGTAGCAGATCCATCTGAGAACATATTATGGCAGGGTGGGAATAATTTTGACACACTTTCCGCTCCAGGATGTTCATACTTCGGCAGGTAGCGACAGACTCCATGAAATTCTCTTAGTGAACTAACTCTGCGCTCTTACACCTTTTGCTACCATACATAGAGAGATTTCGCTTCTCCTTTCCCTCCTTAACCATTACAGTTCTAACTACCGATTCCCTATGCATGAAGCAGCGAAATGATAAACTGCTATTATATTTGAGATATAAAGGAAGTATACCTCGTAATTACATTTAAAGAAAGGAGTATATAAAGTTGAAAGAAGACCATAATAATAATAATAATAATACACCAGTATTTACTTAGCTGGAACAGAAGCGTTTTTGTTACACCATGAACGACATAAAGTGTTATTCTATATATTTTCATCTCACTGGTGTATTACAGAAATACTTTTTGCTAGAATTTAACTTAAAGGGATAGAATTTTGAGAACCTCTCAAAAAACTTCTTATTTTGATCAGTTCTTCTCTACATGTGGGCCTACATATACTCAGTAAAGTCCTTTGTCATTTCCAGTAGCTCTCTTTTCTCGAAAAACTGCTGAAAATATGAATATAAAAGTAGTACCAAAACGAAGCTCTACAAACACTTCGAGACGTTAAGAGCTCATGTTAAATTTCATGTAATTAATGTGGAGGAGATTAAGGCTGAGATAAAGAATTTGCTGAAATCTTCATAGAAACTCTAAAAAAGATATTACGTTACATTTTAATTACTGTTAACATTGTAATACTGTCAACTCTTATCATTATTGATCTTAAATAAAAAGTACGTCTTTGACGTCTGTCTACGTCCCAGAGGCCCCACTCTGCGGGTTTCACGGAGTGCGATTAATGTAACGTAGCTCGCATTCGGGAGGAGCAGAGTTGAAATCCCTGGTGGCCATCCGAATACACGTTTTCCCTAAATACGTTAAAGTGAATACCTGGATGGTTCTTTTCAAAAGGCCATGGCTGTCTTCATTCCCCATTCCTGTTCCACACGAGCCAGCTCCAGTAACTTCGGCGATAAGACGTTAAACCGCAGTGCTACTCTCCTCTCGAGATGTTAACGGTGTATTGGAGTTCATTACTTGCTTGTAATAGTTGTTGTTGTTGTGGTCTTCAGTCCTGAGACTGGTTTGATGCAGCTCTCCATGCAACTCTATCCCGTGCAAGCTTCTTCATCTCCCAGTACCTACTGCAGCCTACATCCTTCCGAATCTGCTTAGTGTATTCATCTCTTGGTCTCCCTCTACGATTTTTACTCTCCACGCTGCCCTCCAGTACCAAACTGGTGATCCCCTGATGCCTCAGATCATGTCCTGCCAACCGATCCCTTCTTCTAGTCAAGTTGTGCCACAAACTCCTCTTCTCCCCGATTCTATTCAATACCTCCTCATTAGTTATGTGATCTACCCATCTAATCTTCAGCATTCTTCTGTAGCACCACATTTCGAAAGCTTCTATTCTCTTCTTATCTAAACTATTTATCGTCCACGTTTCACTTCCATACATAGCTACACTCCATACAAATAGCTTGTAATAGTACGCAGGCCGCGGTGGTCTCGCGGTTCTAGACGCGCAGTCCGGAACCGCGCGACTGCTACGGTCGCAGGTTCGAATCCTGCCTCGGGCATGGATGTGTGTGATGTCCTTAGGTTAGGTTTAAGTAGTTCTAAGTTCTAGGGGACTGATGATCACAGGCTGTTAAGTCCCATAGTGCTCAGAGCCATTTGAACCATTTTTGTAATAGTACATGATACATATTTTTCAGTTGGTATCTGAAAATGTCTGAACTGTCTAATAAATATCAGCAGGTATTGTTACATTAAACGATATCATTTTCTGTTGTATTTCATAGTCTGTAGTGGGATATAAGCTTTCGCACGTAATATTACATCTTTGTCAGAGACTGACCACTCCTTGCTTCACGTTTACGTAATGTCACTAGTGACAGTCTTCGATAGGAACGGTTAACGCTGTACGAGAGCCAACTAACAAGCAGCAACGGCTTATACGTTTGTACTTCAAATGTACCATATCCAATCATTCGAGTTTTTTAAATCCGCATGATATGCAAATTTATTGTTTTTACTACCTCAGCAACTTAAATAAGTACGTCTTAGCAGTTAAGAGTCTTTGGAGTGTGAATGTGTTACTGGGAAAGTGTTAATTGATGGTGTTATGTTTAAATACCGTTTTGTGTGTGCCAGATAAATAAACTTCCGACAAAAACGTAACTAAAGGCGTCAATGAAATGATTTAAACACACAATTCACTGAAGGTATTCACTGAAATGAGTGACTCTTCTTGTACAGAGTTAAATTTCGGTATATAAACTCAATAGCACACCCATCAAATAATCCTCATCGCACTTCAGATTAATTTACATGTAATTGTAATGCACCTAATGATGGCAGTAAGTTGTCGAAACGTGTCGTGCGAATAAATATTAGTAAAAAGAGGCTGAACAGTAAAAATTATTTCACTTAATTAAAAGTACTAGACAGACTAAAATAACAGACCATTCACGGATATCTATACATAATGGTCTCCCTCACTGCATATATATATATATATATATATATATATATATATATATATATATATATATATACTCCTGGAAATGGAAAAAAGAACACATTGACACCGGTGTGTCAGACCCACCATACTTGCTCCGGACACTGCGAGAGGGCTGTACAAGCAATGATCACACGCACGGCACAGCGGACACACCAGGAACCGCGGTGTTCGCCGTCGAATGGCGCTAGCTGCGCAGCATTTGTGCACCGCCGCCGTCAGTGTCAGCCAGTTTGCCGTGGCATACGGAGCTCCATCGCAGTCTTTAACACTGGTAGCATGCCGCGACAGCGTGGACGTGAACCGTATGTGCAGTTGACGGACTTTGAGCGAGGGCGTATAGTGGGCATGCGGGAGGCCGGGTGGACGTACCGCCGAATTGCTCAACACGTGGGGCGTGAGGTCTCCATAGTACATCGATATTGTCGCCAGTGGTCGGCGGAAGGTGTACGTGCCCGTCGACCTGGGACCGGACCGCAGCGACGCACGGATGCACACCAAGACCGTAGGATCCTACGCAGTGCCGTAGGGGACAGCACCGCCACTTCCCAGCAAATTAGGGACACTGTTGCTCCTGGGGTATCGGCGAGGACCATTCGCAACCGTCTCCATGAAGCTGCGCTACGGTCCCGCACACCGTTAGGCCGTCTTCCGCTCACGCCCCAACATCGTGCAGCCCGCCTCCAGTGGTGTCGCGACAGGCGTGAATGGAGGGACGAATGGAGACGTGTCGTCTTCAGCGATGAGAGTCGCTTCTGCCTTGGTGCCAATGATGGTCGTAAGCGTGTTTGGCGCCGTGCAGGTGAGCGCCACAATCAGGACTGCATACGACCGAGGCACACAGGGCCAACACCCGGCATCATGGTGTGGGGAGCGATCTCCTACACTGGCCGTACACCACTGGTGATCGTCGAGGGGACACTGAATAGTGCACGGTAAATCCAAACCGTCATCGAACCCATCGTTCTACCATTCCTAGACCGGCAAGGGAACTTGCTGTTCCAACAGGACAATGCACGTCCGCATGTGTCCCGTGCCACCCAACGTGCTCTAGAAGGTGTAAGTCAACTACCCTGGCCAGCAAGATCTCCGGATCTGTCCCCCATTGAGCATGTTTGGGACTGGATGAAGCGTCGTCTCACGCGGTCTGCACGTCCAGCACGAACGCTGGTCCAACTGAGGCGCCAGGTGGAAATGGCACGGCAAGCCGTTCCACAGGGCTACATCCAGCATCTCTACGATCGTCTCCATGGGAGAATAGCAGCCTGCATTGCTGCGAAAGGTGGATATACACTGTACTGGTGCCGACATTGTGCATGCTCTGTTGCCTGTGTCTACGTGCCTGTGGTTCTGTCAGTGTGATCATGTGATGTATTTGACCCCAGGAATGTGTCAATAAAGTTTCCCCTTCCTGGGACAATGAATTCACGGTGTTCTTATTTCAATTTCCAGGAGTGTATATATATATAGCTCAGATTGGTCTGTTGTTTAAGCTGACTCACAGTTTTTCTGCCAAATCATGAATTTCCAAAAATATTGTGAAACCTAAAAATAATCAGCGCGTGTCTCTCCTAAGGATTGTCAGGCGCATTTCTCCTGATGTTCCGGCAGATATCTGCAATTTTGTTTTTGCAACGTGCATCTGGATTCATCTCAGACAAATCCTGCTCACCACGTCTTTCCTACGACGCGCAGCGTCGGCGGAATACGTCGGTTTGTTTCCCATTTCACATAAAATTATTTTTAAATGCCCATTCTATAGAGCGCTACCAGATCACTCTAGTGCGATATTCGTTTTTTCGATATTTATTTACAGGCACAGGCTGCATGACGACAGCAGTCAGCGCGGCCAAGGCGGTGCTGTAGCTGCTGGAGTAACGCCAATCGTATCGCTAAAACAAATATCGCACTAGACTCATTTGCGATTGTCTGTAGAATGGGCACGTAAAATTCCACTTTTGAAACCCTTTGTTTGTAACGGGAAACAACCAGCCGCTTTCCATCGACGATGAGCGTCGCATGAAAGACGTGACGAGCAGTATTTGTTTGGGCTGACTCCAGCTACACGTTGCAAAAACGACATTGCAATTATCCACCAGAATATCAGAAGAAATGCACCTGGCGATCCTTAGGAGAGACACCTTCTGTGTAATAAAAGTACGTGTAGTGTGTTTCTGCAAGTCTCCAAATGTTCGCAAGCGAATTTCGCATCCCGTGGGGGTGATGTGTGGTAACTGTCCATTCCCCATCCTTGAAGAAGGTTTTGATTTGGAACTGCATGGGCTACTTATGAAGACTGTTTCTTATGTGAAGGCTTCGAAGCAGATGGGAATCAAGTGTTGAAGTGGCAGAGACTCGCCAAAATGTTTCTTCTAGAATACTAGACAATGCTGAAGAATGTTATAGAATGGTCTAGAAGATTAGAGAATGTTATACACTACTGGTCATTAAAATTGCTACACTAAGAAGAAATGCAGATGATAAACGGGTATTCATTGGACAGGCATATTATATTAGAACTGACATGTGATTACATTTTCACGCAATTTGGGTGCATAGATCCTGAGAAATCAGTACCCAGAACAACCACCTCTGGCCGTAATAACGGTCTTGAGACGCCTGGGCATTGAGTCAAACAGAGCTTGGATGGCGTGTACAGGTACAGCTGTCCATGCAACTTCAACACGATACCACAGTTCATCAAGAGTAGTGAATGGCGTATTGTGACGAGCCAGTTGCTCGGCCACCATTGGCCAGACGTTTTCAATTGGTGAGAGATCTGGAGAATGTGCTGGCCAGGGCAGCAGTCGAACATTTTCTGTATCCAGAAAGGCCCGTACAGGACCTGCAACATGCGGTCGTGCATTATCCTGCTGAAATGTAGGGTTTCGCAGGGATCGAATGAAGGGTAGAGCCACGGGTCGTAACACATCTGCAATGCAGCATCCACTGTTAAAAGTGCCGTCAATGCGAACAAGAGGTGACCGAGACGTGTAACCAATGGCAACCCATACCATCACCATCACGCCAGTATGGCGATGACGAATACACGCTTCCAATGAACGTTCACCGCGATGTCGCCAAACACGGATGCGACTATCATGATGCTGTAAACAGAACCTGGGTTCATCCGAAAAAATGACGTTTTGCCATACGTGCACCCAGGTCCGTCGTTGAGTTCACCATCGCTGGCGCTCCTGTCTGTGTTGCAGCGTCAAGGGTAACCGCAGCCATGATCTCCGAGCTGATAGTCCATGCTGCTGCAAACGTCGTCGAACTGTTAGTGCAGATGGTTGTTGTCTTGCGAACGTCCCCATCTGTTGACTCAGGGATCGAGACGTGGCTGCACGATCCGTTACAGCCATGCGGATAAGATGCCTGTCATCTCAATGCTAGTGATACGAGGCCGTTGGGATCCAGCACGGCGTTCCATATTACCCTCCTGAACCCACCGATTCCATACTCTGCTAACAGTCATTGGATCACGACCAACGCGAGCAGCAATGTCGCGATACTATAAACCGCAATCGCGATAGGCTGCAATACGACCTTTATCAAAGTCGGAAATGTGATGCTACGCATTTCTCCTCCTTACACGAGACATCACAACAACGTTTCACCAGGCAACGCCGGTCAACTGCTCTTTGTGTATGAGAAATCGGTTGGAAACTTTTGCTCATGTCAGCACGTTGCAGGTGTCGCCTCCGGCGCCAACCTTGTGTGAATGCTCTGAAAAGCTAATCATTTGCATATCACAGCATCTTCTTCCTGTCGGTTAAATTTCGCGCCTGTAGCACGTCATCTTCGTGGTGTAGCACTTTTAACGGCCAGTAGTGTAGGATTTCCAGAAAGTTCACACATATTCTCAAATGTTCCAGAATGTACCAGAGTTTTCCGGTATGTTCTCGAATGTTCCATTATCAAGCTGTGGTAAGGAAACGTTCCGTCTCAGAAGGTTATATGTATGCGATGGCGAGACGCATGCGTCATCATATCTTTGGGAATCGATTGAGCGGATCAATGAAAAATAAAAGTGATAGAAAATGAAATAAATTTAAGTAAAAGTGAATTACTTAAAGTAGTGAACAGTGTGTTAAATGGTGTTTTAGTGTGTTAAGTAATACTAACAATGAACGCGATGCTGAAACGTGAATGAGGGTTTCCTGCCGATGGTGATTTGAACAGAAGGATACAGAAAGAACAGCCAAGAATTGGAACAGATTAGGATTGAGAAGCAGGCTGAAGGAAAGAGTAGACTATGAAAACTTAACAGATGTACAACGAGATGGAATTAGAGAAGAGGATCGAGGGAGACACTCGGCGGGAAGACGTAGAGAAACTACGCAAGGAACAAGATTATGAAATGAATTAAGTAGAATTACAATGAGTGAAAGTCGCGAAAGACTACGATCGTAAGTGCATGAACAAAACAGTTGTATACGAGAAGTGCAAGCAAAAGGAGTAGAGTGGCAGATGAAGCATTCCGTTATGAATATGTGATAACGAGTAGAGCTGGTACCACTGTGGTGAAGCAGGTGGTTTCAGAAGCCAAAGGATACACCGGTTCCCGTGAGATCATCGAAGCTAAGCGCTGTCGGGCGTGGCCGGCACTTGGATGGGTGACCATCCAGCCGCCATGCGCTGTTGCCATGGGAAAAAAGGGGGCAGCGTCTTTGATTCATAATCAAAACGTCCCGGGTTCGATCCCCACCACTGCCTAAATTTTGATAAATAATCAGCATTGGCGGCCGAAGACTTCCGGCATAAGAAGTCAACCTCATTCTGCCAACGGCCTTGTCAAAGAGGGCGGAGGAGCGGATAGAGGTTCAGGGCACTCTCTTGTCCTAGGGGTGGGAAATTGCCCCTAAAGGCGGAAGAATCAGCAATGATCAACGACATGAGGATGCAGAAGGCAATGGAAACCACTGCATTAAAGACACGTAACGTGTATCCACAGGACATGTGGCCTGTAATTGAAGAAGTGTCATGATGATCTCTCCATTGGCAAAAGATTCCGGAATAGTCCCCCATTCGGATCTCCGGGAGGGGACTGCCAAGGGGGAGGTTACCATGAGAAAAAGATTGAATAATCAACGAAAGGATAACGTTCTACGAGTCGGGGCGTGGAATGTCAGAAGCTTGAACGTGGTAGGGAAACTAGAAAATCTGAAAAAGGAAATGCAAGGGCTCAATCTAGATATAGTAGGGGTCAGTGAAGTGAAGTGGAAGGAAGACAAGGATTTCTGGTCAGAAGTGTATCGGGTAATATCAACAGCAGCAGAAAATGGTATAACAGGTGTAGGATTCTTTATGAATAGGAAGGTAGGGCAGAGGGTGTGCTACTGTGAACAGTTCAATGACCGGGTTGTTCTAATGAGAATCGACAGCAGACCAACACCGACAACGATAGTTCAGGTATACTTGCCGACGTCGCAAGCTGAAGATGAACAGATAGAGAAAGTGTATGAGGATATTGAAAGGGTAATGCAGTATGTAAAGGGGGACGAAAATCTAATAGTCATGGGCGACTGGAATGCAGTTGTAGGGGAAGGAGTAGAAGAAAAGGTTACAGGAGAATATGGGCTTGGGACAAGGAATGAAAGAGGAGAAAGACTAATTGAGTTCTGCAACAAGTTTCAGCTAGTAATAGCGAATACCCTGTTCAAGAATCACAAGAGGAGGAGGTATACTTGGAAAAGGCCGGGAGATACGGGAAGATTTCAATTAGATTACATCGTGGTCAGACAGAGATTCCGAAATCAGATACTGGATTGTAAGGCGTACCCAGGAGCAGATATAGACTCAGATCACAATATAGTAGTGATGAAGAGTAGGCTGAAGTTCAAGACATTAGTCAGGAAGAAGTGGGATACGGAAGTACTAAGGAATGACGAGATACGTTTTAAGTTCTCTAACGCTATAGATACAGCAATAAGGAATAGCGCAGTAGGCAGTACAGTTGAAGAGGAATGGACATCTCTAAAAAGGGCCATCACAGAAGTTGGGAAGGAAAACATACGTACAAAGAAGGTAGCTGCGAAGAAACCATGGGTAACAGAAGAAATACTTCAGTTGATTGATGAAAGGAGGAAGTACAAACACGTTCCGGGAAAATCAGGAATACAGAAATACAAGTCGCTGAGGAATGAAATAAATAGGAACTGCAGGGAAGCTAAGACGAAAAGGCTGCAGGAAAAATGTGAAGACATTGAAAAAGATATGATTGTCGGAAGCACAGACTCAGCATACAGGAAAGTCAAAATAACCTTTGGTGACATTAAAAGCAACGGTGGTAACATTAAGAGTGCAACGGGAATTCCACCGTTAAATGCAGAGGAGAGAGCAGATAGGTGGAAAGAATACATTGAAAGCCTCTATGAGGGTGAAGATTTGTCTGATGTGATAGAAGAAGAAACAGGAGTCGATTTAGAAGAGATAGGGGATCCAGTATTAGAATCGGAATTTAAAAGAGCTTTGGAGGACTTACGGTCAAATAAGGCAGAAGGGATAGATAACATTCCATCAGAATTTCTAAAATCATTGGGGGAAGTGGCAACAAAACGATTATTCACGTTGGTGTGTAGAATATATGAATCTGGCGATATACCATCTGACTTTCGGAAAAGCATCATCCACACAATTCCGAAGAGCTGACAAGTGCGAGAATTATCGCACAATCAGCTTATCAGCTCGTGCATCGAAGCTGCTTACAAGAATAACATACAGAAGAATGGAAGAGAACATTGAGAATGCGCTAGGTGACGATCAGTTTGGCTTTAGGAAAAGTAAAGGGACGAGAGAGGCAATTCTGACGTTACGGCTAATAATGGAAGCAAGGCTAAAGAAAAATCAAGACACTTTCATAGGATTTGTCGACCTGGAAAAAGCGTTCGACAATATAAAATGGTGCAAGCTGTTCGAGATTCTGAAAAAAGTAGGGGTAAGCTATAGGGAGAGACGGGTCATATACAATATGTACAACAACCAAGAGGGAATAATAAGAGTGGACGATCAAGAACGAAGTGCTCGTATTAAGAAGGGTGTAAGACAAGGCTGTAACCTTTCGCCCCTACTCTTCAATCTGTACATCGAGGAAGCAATGATGGAAATAAAAGAAAGGTTCATGAGTGGAATTAAAATACAAGGTGAAAGGATATCAATGATACGATTCGCTGATGACATTGCTATCCTGAGTGAAAGTGAAGAAGAATTAAATGATCTGCTGAACGGAATGAACAGTCTAATGAGTACACAGTGTGGTTTGAGAGTAAATCGGAGAAAGACGAAGGTAATGAGAAGTAGTAGAAATGAGAACAACGAGAAACTTAACATCAGGATTGATGGTCACGAAGTCAATGAAGTTAAGGAATTCTGCTACCTAGGCAGTAAAACAACCAATGACGGACGGAGCAAGGAGGACATCAAAAGCAGACTCGCTATGGCAAAAAAGGCATTTCTGGCCAAGAGAAGTCTACTAATATCAAATACCGGCCTTAATTTGAGGAAGAAATTTCTGAGGATGTACGTCTGGAGTACAGCATTGTATGGTAGTGAAACATGGACTGTGGGGAAACCGGAACAGAAGAGAATCGAAGCATTTGAGATGTGGTGCTATAGACAAATGTTGAAAATTAGGTGGACTGATAAGGTAAGGAATGAGGAGGTTCTACGCAGAATCGGAGAGGAAAGGAATATGTGGAAAACACTGATAAGGAGAAGGGACAGGATCGTAGGACATCTGCTAAGACATGAGGGAACGACTTCCATGGTACTAGAGGGAGCTGTAGAGGGCAAAAACTGTAGAGGAAGACAGAGATTGGAATACGTCAAGCAAATAATTGAGGACGTAGGTTGCAAGTGCTACTCTGAGATGAAGAGGTTAGCACAGGAAAGGAATTCGTGGCGGGCCACATCAAACCAGTCAGTAGACTGATGACCAAAAAAAAAAAAAATGTACATGTGTGTGTTCCACATCTCCTCCTCAACCGCTGGACCGATATCAACCAGACTTGGTGCACATACCACTTACTATCTGGAAAGATTCGCTGTGGGGGTAAAAATCACCTACCTATCAAAGAGGTGGGGGTAGGGATTGAGTGAGAAAGCACCGTAGCTTGCGACGAGCGAATACCCTTACTTTAGTCATCCAGTATTTGACACTGAAAGTACTTAGTGACTTGCAGTAAACTTAACCCATAGTTTAAAACCCTTAGGAGACTTTTTGTTGCTGACAACACCCACAAAATAATGAAAGAAAAGAACTATCGCTTACCACATTTTTACTGTTTCTGCTGCATGCATGATGGCATTTAATTTAATTCTTCTTAACCACTAGTTGCATTGGCGACACATTTTGCTGACTAATTCACATATACCACTGAATGTACCAGCAAAATTATGTCATTGTACGATACTTAGTTCAGAAGATATGACGTCATAAACATGTATACGAGAAGAGCTGCCGTATCATGCTTGGTGTTTTAATTTATTACTTCTTTAGTGCTAACTCCATTCAAATACATTTCGCAGACACTACCCACATATGCTACTGGATGCACCTGCAACATTATATCACTGGACGAAACAGCTCAGGAGATACGACGTCGTAAACATTAAGCTGCATGAAAATGAAACTGCACACCGAAATTCGCTAGGGATACAGGTGAAATACGTATAGAAACACGCGTGAAATGTGTTAAATACGTGTGAAATACATTTGACATGAGCGTAGGCGCGCAAAGTCACGGGAAGAAAGCTGGTCCTAAACCCCTGGGGAGGAGGACAAAGAGAGAGGGAGGAGGAGATAGATTAGAGGGAGGGAGGAGGTGCAGAGGGAAGGCGCAGATGGGTCGAGAGAGAGATAGGAGGAGATAGAGATAGGGGCAGATGGAAAGAGATTGGGGGGAGAGGTAGAGGAGGAATTGGGCAGAGAGAGGGGCGAAGGGGGAGATGGACAGAAAGGGGGTGAAGGGGGGCTGAACAGAGAAAGAGAAGGAGGAGATAGACTAATAGAAGATTCAAATATATACATACTCGGGCAAAGCTGGGTACTCAGCTATTTAATATATAAAATGTAAATGTGGCTTATCCATGCATGCCGCTGTAACTCCGCAACCCATACCTGCAGCCCCATGGGAGTTATATGCTCATCATTGTGGGATCCGTACCAGGTCGGGTTGACAGAGGAGATGGAGAAGATCCAAAGAAGAGCGGCGCATTTCGTCACAAGGTTATTTGGTAAGCGTGATAGCGGATAGCAAACTCAAGAGGCAGACTCTGAAAGAGAGGCGCTCTGCATAGCGGTGTAGCTTGCTGTCCAGGTTTCGAGAGGGTGCGTTTCTGGATGAGGTATCGAAGATATTGCTTCCCCCTACTTATACCTCCAGAGGAGATCACGAATGAAAAATTGGTGAGGTTCGAGCGCGCACGGAGGCTTTCCTGCAGTCGTTCTTCCCGCGAACCATACGCGAATGGAGCAGGAAAGGGAGGTAATGACAGTGGCACGTAAAGTGCCTTCCGCCACACACCGTTGGGTGTCTTGCGGAGTATAAATGTAGATGTAGATGTAGACCGATGCTTCATTTCAGATAAGAGCACTCTTGAATAGTTAAGTAGAGTTAAGAGTACTTAAGAGTATACTTGAGCATTAGAGAGTATTTTTAAGGAAAACATACCAACATTTTAAAGTCTTTTTTAATGTTCGTTTTTTACCATGTTCGCGAATTTTCGCGAGTTCTCTGGAACGTTCTCAGGAAACAAATGAAAATAAAGCCCAAGCGAAGAGGGAGTTCTTCAGCTAGTGTAGATAAAATGGTCTCTTTCTCAAATACGTATATGCAGATTTACAGAGTCTATTTGAGACGGTCGTTGACGTAGGTGTTTGGTGTGGCAGCAGAGAACGAGCAGCTGGGTTTGCGGGAGCGACCCTCGGCGTGCCCCCTATCTCGGCGCGCCACCACAGATTACAGCCGCATTCCTGATGTGCTCTCTTTTGTTTCCTGTCCTCTTCCCCCTCTCGCTCTCCGGCAGGCTGCTTAAAGACGAGTCACGACAAAAGAGTTGAAGCTGCGCCTTGCCGAGCGTCGCTTCGGCGTGTGTATTCCGGGAGGAACTTACTAACTCATTGAAACTTGCACCGTAATATCAATATCATCCCGATTGTATTAGAATAAGTGCTTCTTGTTCCATAGATCCATGCTGAGGAGATTCTGATGGGTGTAGAAAATGTCTTAAAAATCAAGAACGCATAATATATATGTACAAAGAAAAGGGATATCTTAACGTCCCTTCCACAGATCCTATTGAAATGGTCCTAGTGGATGTGGAATAAATCAAAAAATCTTAAATATATTTTCATATATGAGGCAATAAACTTATCACACACCATGTAAATTTTCAGTACACTGAGGTCCTTATGATAAGAATGAGGCTGTTGTAGTCACGCATCATCGAAGTTTACAACACGTATTTGCATTGGTCACATTACTATACTGCGGATGTGCAGAACTGAGATTTATACACAGCAATCATATTATTTCACTTTATTAATAATATATCAATCTGATCTAAGAAATTCATCTGTGAAGTAGGAGTTGGCCACCAATAATTCCTTTACCCTCCGCTTAAACTGAACTTTACTAGCAGCTAAACTTTTTATAGTTACCGACAAGTTACTGAAAATATGTGTTCCTGAGTAATACATACCTTTCTGCAGCAAAGCAAGTGACTTTAAATGGTTGTGAAGATTATGATTACTTCTAGTATTGATTCCACGAATTGAGCTGTTGGTATCAAAAAGTGATATATTATTTGTGACAAATTTCATTAAGGAATAAAGTCATTGGCAAGCAGTAGTTGGCATCCCCAATTCCTTGAACATGCCTCTGCAGGACGTCGTAAGTTCACAAAACAAAGAATTTGTATTGCATGCTTTTCGACTCTGAAATTTTTATCTTGGCCTGATGAGTTGTCCCAAAAAATGATACTGTGGATAGACAGTAGGCGCAGTATGCTACCTTTTCATCTTTTTATCAGATACTGTGACAACATTCCCATTCTAACTGAAGATTTGTTTCGGAGCTTCAGCGTTTTCGTGCCATGCTCCTCCCAGTTGAATCTATTGTGAAGCTGTAATCCCAAGAATTTAAGAATCTCAACCGCTTCTATTTGCTTGTAGTAATTTTTGAGACGTAGTAATATTTGAGAGGTATACGGGAGATACATCTTACAGCTTCCGAAATGTATACAGCGTATTTTCAGTGTTTAGTGACAGTGTATTAGCTAGGCACCATAGATTAATGTCCGTGAAACTTGCTCTAACGTATGTTTCTAAAATCATACTTGACTTGCCATTTATTGCAACTTCTGTGCATTGATTCGACATATCGCTCCCGGTGAATGTTGGACTGCGTTTATATGACTCTGGGTTTTGGTAGATTTGATACTAATGGCATGAAAGGAAAACCAAATTCGCATTATGAAGTTGTAATTTGATTTCCTTCCGCGTACGATATTGTATCCAAACCATCTATCTGCTCCCACATATACCTCACAGATCTTCTGTGTAATACTGATCGAAATAATAGTAGCTGCTTTTTACTTGCGTTTTCGCATCATTTCGGAACTTGATCGCCCAAAAAATTAGACATTTAGAATTTCATGATTTACAAAAAGTATAAAAGAAAAATATTTATGAAAGCTACACTCTAATGTATTATGGCACTTTCTTTTGAGGACCCCATTACAATTGGAGTCCCACATATTGGTCGGACGTCGGACAGATTTTTCCGTTGACGTGTGATTTAACAAAACATGATTTCGGAATTTCAATTTTAATTTTCATCGCTTTTTTTTAGTTCCATGTGCCTGTCCCAGTCTTAGGTAATCACTTTTCTCCACTGGAGAAATACTTCTGACTTGCGTGAGCCCATATTTTTTATTTTTTACTTGTGTTGAAAAAAGCATTTTCGACTCTTCGTAATCTAGCCACGTGCAAATGTGTTTTGAAAATTATTTGAAGTAGGACAGGAATTTAATCAATCAATCTTTTTTAGTTTTATTGATATTTATTTATTTTATCATATGTTAATAAGTAAAGTTGAACGACTATGGTTCCCAGTATCATGTGCTAGGCCTACATTTATACAGGGTGAACCACAACTCCACTGAACAAATTTCGCAGGTCGTTCTGGGGTATTTAAATAACTTGCATAAGAAATATGACGTCAAAATTCCTAAACCTAGATGACATGGTATTGAAACCAAGTACCATTCTTCACCTATTTGGGATAGCAAATGGGACGTGATACTAGCAAAGAATTTGAAATAAAGTTGGCCAGAATTGGACACACACTGTAGGAAAATAATCTCAACACCAAAAATAATAAATGTAATGAAATACCGAGAATATATTTGTCTTGGTAACATATTTAAATGATAAGCTTTGCAAGATCAAAGGTGCAAATGTGAAATGCTGATACATTAATAACCGATGTATCCGCCAATACGTTGGATGTAAGCATGCGGAGGTACATGCGTTGTGTTGTGCAAGTGCCGGATGTCAGTTTGTGGGTTGGAATTCCATACCTGTTGCACTTGATCGGCCAATCCAGGGACGGTTAATGCTGGCTGTGAGTGACTCTGGGGTTGTTGTCCGGTGATGTCCCATATGTGCTCGATGAGAGACAGATTTCATGATAGAGCAGGCCAAGCCAACATTTCGACATGTGGGCGAGCGTTATCATGTTGGAAAACACCCGCTGGAGCGCTGTTAATGAATGGCAGTACGACAGGTCGAAGCACCAGACTGACGTACAGATTTGCAGTCAGCGTTGATGGGATAAGCACGAGAAAGCTGCTGCTGTCATACGAAATCGCACCCCAGGCCACAACTCCAGGGGCAGGTCCAGTGTGTCTAGTACGCAGACAGGTTGGTTGCAGGCTCTTGGCTGGCCTCCTTCTAACCAACACACGACATAACTGGCACGGATGCAGAACCAGCTTTCATCATAAAGCACAACAGACCTCCACCCTGCCTGTCAATGAGGTCTTGGTTGACACCACTGAAGTCGCAAACGGTGGTAGTTTGGGGTCAGTGGAATGCACACTATAGGATGGGCGGGGTGAAGCAAGTACTGCAACAACTGGTGCAAACACATGCAAAAGATGAAGTACAAAAGACTTCCGAAGCATGCTTTAGATTATAAAACATACGGGAGCGGTAATATCGGAAGAACTATCAAGAGATTGACAGAATTTGTCAAGAGAGAACACGCTTAAAACCGTGATCCAAATAGTGTAAAAGAAGTCAAAATTAATTTAATTATTTTTCGGTCATTTTTATGTCACATTATGCAGGCTGTTCCATTTATTTTGACCACTTCAAATAAATTTCTATTCAGAAACAAAATTTTAAAAAATTATCAAGCAAATGTTCTTTAGTAAAAAAATGGTTCAAATGGCTCTGAGCAGTATGGGACTCAACTTCTGAGGTCATCAATCCCCTAGAACGTAGAACTACTTAAACCTAACTGACCTAAGGACATCACACACATCCATGCCCGAGGCAGGATTCGAACCTGCGACCTAGCGGTCTCGCGGTTCCAGACTGTAGCGCCTAGAACCGCACGGCCACTCCGGTCGGCGTTCTTTAGCAACCAGGTGGACATTAACCAGCATGATTGCCTTTCTAGTAACTGTGTTCGTTACGAAGATATGACCAGCAGTACATCTTTTTCCGGGCGCGAAGGAGCGCCTGGTCCCCGGCACAAATCCGCCCGGCGGACTTGGGTCGAGGTCCAGTGAACCGGCCAGCCCGTAGATGATTTTTAGGCGGTTTTCCATGTGCCTCGGCGAATGCGGGCTGGTTCCCCTTATTCCGCCTCAGTTACACTATGTCGGCGATTGCTGCGCACACAAGTTCTCCACGTACGCGTACACCACCATTACTCTACCACGCAAACATAGGGGTTACACTTGTTTGGTGTGAGACGTTCCCCGGGGGGTCCACCGGGGCCGAACCGCACAGTAACCCAGGGTTCGGTGTGGGGTGGCGGAGGGGTGAAGTGGACTGCGGTAGTCGTCGTGGGATTGTGGACCACTGCGGCTGCGGCAGGGACGGAGCCTCTCCGTCGTTTCTAGGTCGCCGGTTAACATACATACATACATCTTTTTTAAATAGCACTGTCTATTATTTTTAGTAGGTAATCCAGTTCTTGTCCTCAAGATCTGTTCAACAACGTATTCCGGTAAATATGGCGTTATTAAAAACGTAACATAAAATTGACTTTGGCTCTTCTGTACTATCATACATTGCAGTTATCTGGAGTAGCGTAATATTTCTGTTGCCGGAGTTGACAGTAAACAATCGAAAACACAAGGAAAATGCATACCGGTAATGACAGATCTGTTAATTTACATTTAACATAGATGAATAGCATTTCTACTTCCTCTTCGTTGGTGTACGTTGAACACTCACAAACGTTCAATGGGTGAATATAAGGCTGGTGTGCATTTTCTGTGCGTTTCAATTTTTTTTTATGTCAGCCCCTGCAAGGATCCGAATACCTGATTACATCTATTGCACCGCCATTCTTAGTACATACGGCTCTATGGGAATTGACCGACTGTTGCGTCATCCAAGAGCCAATGGCGTCATGTGGACGCGATATGGAAGGGTGGGGCGAGCATACTGCGCTTTCAGCTTTAGCAGACCAGGTGCCGTTGCCACTCGGTCATCAGTTGGTATCACGAGGCTGAATGCAACCCGTTCCAGTCCTGTCAGCAAGGAAACGTACCTGACAGCACTGGGAATCGAATTCGGTACTCAAACAACCGTTATGCTTGTATTGTAAGGCGGATTCCAGCAGGTTGGTGAGTACACAGTGACTTGACACAATTGAAACCGAAAGACACGAATGAAAATAGTCCTTATAGAATAAGTATAAATAAATAGGCATTTCTTTTTCTCCTCTTTCTTTCCTGTCGCCTTTCTCCCGCACCAACAGTGGGTCGCTGTGGTTTGGCATGATTAGTTTAAAAGGTGGCCGGATGCCTTCTTGTCGCCACCCCGTTTCCCACCAGGAGGGGAGACGTGTACCCCAACTGGCTGCGAGTAATGTTATCCATGTGAAAGTGTGTGAACGTTTTCTATATATTTGAGAATTGTGTAACGGAGACAGGCATAGGTATATGGCAGTCGGATGTGGGAAACAGCTTCAAAACCACGCCAGGCTGACCGGCACACCGAGCTTCGTAGTTAATTCGCTAGGCAGGTTACATCCTTAGCCGTCGCACACGCCCGAATCCCGGAAGCAGGGTGCTAACAAGTGCAGCTGCCTGCGCAGCCATAAATAAATAGTTATTAAATACAAATAAATAAATCTACATAATAAACAATAACTCACATGGCTTTAAAAAGTAAGAGTGAATCATTGATCTATTCATCATTATTACAGAAACTATTAAAATGCGTTTCTGTAAATTATTTCTGAAATGCGCTGAATGTTCTTTATTCCTTAAGACAACCAACTGATGCCTAGTTTAACTCTATGTAATACATTTATTACGCAATTCTGTATGAAGATCCTCTCTCTTTACAGTTACGTGGTTAGAATCTAGGCTTTTATCACTGATGTTTACGTGTGCAGTTTCAGAGTCAGGTTTCCAAATATTTTAAAATGGTACTACTCGAATCTCTGTGCATAATCATTTCTCAATGCTTATTAATAGTTTTTTTCAAGTCTGAACGATTGATTTATGAATCATCTTACAACAGGCGATGCGTATTTGGATAGGAAACACATAATAGTATCTCTCTGTTACACTAGTTGCCACCACTTCTTAAAACGTAACACTGTTTCCTCAACATATCAACCCGCTTGTTTTCTTATCTCAAATGATCGTGATGTACGCGCATTCGGAGTACCTGAACACATATGCGGTTCGATTGGAAACTTCCTTGCACACAGACATCAACAGGTCGCAGGAATCGTTAGAAGAGAATGCAACGCGTTGTGTTCCTCAGTGTAGTGCCACAGGATGGCTAATGTTAATTACAGACACTGAAAGCTATATTTTAAAAAAAAAGTCAAACTCCATGAGAGCAGGCTTCGGGAGTCCCAACGATACTAACCGACCGCCGTGTCATCCTCAGCCTCTAGGCATTCCCGGATGCAAATATGAAGGGGCGTGAGATCAGTACATCGCTGTGCCGGCCATTGTCAGTTTACGAGACCGGAGCCGCTACTTCTCGATCAAGAAGCACTTCGATTTGCCTTACAAGGGTTGAGCGCATCTCGCTTGCCAACAGCGCTCGGTAGACTGGACGGTCACCCATACAAGTTCTAGTCAAGCCCGACAGCGCGTAACTTCGGTGAGCTGACGGGAACCAGTGTTACTGCTGCGGCAAGTATGGCTATCTATTTTAACAAGCAGTGTGAAAAAAGGGGACTTGTCCCGACTTATACAAAAGACTACATCAATTTTTCTGTATATAAGAAAAATCCAATATCCTTTAGACCTATCATTAAGAATATTATTTGTAATAGGATAAAAGAGCTGTACGCTAAAAAAGACCGTCTTAACGAAGAATCATACCATTTGTACTTAAATATCACAAACACGTATCGTGTTAACCATAATTTTAATATTCACGACATGTGGACCCAAATTAACGAACATCTAGAGATTTGTAAAATAGGTATAATGCAGGAACACGAGAAGAAGCTCAGCAATCTTTTTTGTCTGCTTTCTAATGAAAAATGCCCTCAGAATATGTGGCGTCACCGCCAGACATCACTCTTGCTAGGTGGTAGCCTTTAAATCGGCCGCGGTCCGTTAGTATACGTCGGACCCGCGTGTCGCCACTATCAGTGATTGCAGACCGAGCGCCGCCACACGGCAGGTCTAGAGAGACTTCCTAGCACTCGCCCCAGTTGTACAGCCGACTTTGCTAGCGATGGTTCACTGACAAAATACGCTCTCATTTGCCGAGACGATAGTTAGCATACCCATCAGCTACGTCATTTGCTACGACCTAGCAAGGCGCCATATTCAGTTACTATTGATATTGTGAATCATGTACCGTCAAGAGCGGCTTTCATCATGAATGGATTAAAGTTAAGCATTCCACCAGCTACGTCCGTTTTTCTAAATTCTAATTTCCTTGTCATGTTCCAGACCTCACGCCAGCCTGCGTGAGCTAAAACGCGTGCATTTCGGCCTCCTTTAGTAAACGGTGTTGGCTCTCTTGCCAACCACAACAGAATACATTTCAAAAAAGCAGTCACGTCTTTCATGAAAGAATTTTAAATAAAACCAACATCGTCTTTACTCAGAATGAAAAAGTCCTGTTAGGAAAAGGACTAAAATACAATGTCAGGCCTAACCTGTCAGACAGAAATGTGAAAGAAAATATGCTTGTTGATTTAAAAATTGGTCTCGATTATAACAAGATAGATAATGCTTCTCAAGCCAGAATTGCGTATGGTGTAACCCGCATGCTAGAGAAAAATACAGCTACTTTGCCTAATGCTACGCATAACGACAGAATTTTAGAAACTTCCATTAATAATAAACTAAAAACAGCACATGCTTTAATAAGTAAATCCGATAAAGGTTGTTGTCTAGTCATTGCTTATATTTCTGAGTATATTTCTAAAACTGAAAATTTCTTCAGTGAAAACAACATATCGGAGCTGCATGCTCATCCGACTCCTAAATTACAGAAAGAAGTGAGGTCAGCCAATAAAAATGCAAAATTTCTTATAAAACCTTTCCAAAAGAAACTACTCATCAATATGAACCCTCAGTCCCCTAAATGTCGGTTCCAGTTCAAAATTCATAAACCTAATGATCCAATACGTCCAATCTCCAATAGCATGAATAGCGCATATCACGATTTGGCCCGATTTATACACGAAACTTTGAAAAAAATCTTTCGTTTTCGCAACTAATTGTTCCGTTCCTAACAGCCACGTTTTGGTTCAAAATATTAAAAACTTTGTATGCAGTTCAGACACAAAGCTCTTTTCCTTAGATATTAAAAATCTTTATACCAATGTCCTGGTACATGAGACGCTCATCATTGTGGAAGAAAATTTACGTCAATTTAAAAAAGATCCCCCCATGAACCATGGACCTTGCCGTGGTGGGGAGGCTTGCGTGCCTCAACGATACAGATAGCCGTACCGTAGGTGCAACCACAACGGACGGGTATCTGTTGAGAGGCCACACAAATGTGTGGTTCCTGAAGAGGGGCAGCAGCCTTTTCAGTAGTTGCAGGGGCAACAGTCTGGATGATTGACTGGTCTGGCCCTGTAACACTAACCAAAACGGCCTTGCTGTGCTGGTACTGCGAACGGCTGAAAGCAAGGAGAAACTACAGCCGTAATTTTTCCCGAGGGCATGCAGCTTTACCGTATGATTAAATGGTGATGGCGTCCTCTTGGGTAAAATATTCCGGAGGTAAAATAGTCCCCCATTCGGATCTCCGGGCGGGGACTACTCAAGAGGGCGACGTTATCAGGAGAAAGAAAACTGGCATTCTACGGATCGGAGAGTGGAATGTCAGATCCCTTAATCGGGCAGGTAGGTTAGAAAATTTAAAAAGGGAAATGGATAGGTTAAAGTTAGATATAGTGGGAATTAGTGAAGTTCGGTGGCAGGAGGAACAAGACTTTTGGTCAGGTGAATACAGGGTTATAAATACAAAATCAAATAGGGGTAATGCAGGAGTAGGTTTAATAATGAATAAAAAAAATAGGAGTGCGGGTAAGCTACTACAAACATCATAGTGAACGTATTATAGTGGCCAAGATAGACACGAAGCCCATGCCTACTACAATAGTACAAGTTTATATGCCAACTAGCTCTGCAGATGACTAAGAAATTGAAGAAATGTACGATGAGATAAAAGAAATTTAATAGTCATGGGTGACTGGAATTCGACAGTAGGAAAAGGGAGAGAAGGAAACATAGTAGGTGAATGTAGATCGGGGCCAAGAAATGAAAGAGGAAGCCGCCTGGTAGAATTTTGCACAGAGCATAACTTAATCATAGCTAACACTTGGTTCAAGAATCATGAAAGAAGGTTGTATGCATGGAAGAACCCTGGAGATACTAGAAGGTTTCAGATAGATTATATAATGGTAAGACAGAGATTTAGGAACCAGGTTTTAAATTGTAAGACATTTCCAGGGGCAGATGTGGACTCTGACCACAATCTATTGGTTATGAACTGCAGATTAAAACTGAAGAAACTGCAAAAATGTGGGAATTTAAGGAGATGGGACATGGATAAACTAAAAGAACCAGAGGTTGTACAGAGTTTCAGGGAGAGCATATGGAAACAATTGACAGGAATGGGGGAAAGAAATACAGTAGAAGAAGAATGGGTAGCTTTGAGGAATGAAATAGCGAAGGCAGCAGAGGATCAAGTAGGTAAAAAGACGAGGGCTAGTAGAATTCCTTGGGTAACAGAAGAGATACTGAATTTAATTGATGAAAGGAGAAAATACAAAAATGCAGTAAGTGATGCAGGCAAAAAGGAATACAAACGTCTCAAAAATGAGATCGACAGGAAGTGCAAAATGGCTAAGCAGGGATGGCTAGAGGACAAATGTAAGGATGTAGAGGGTTATCTCACTAGGGGTAAGATAGATACTGCCTACAGGAAAATTAAAGAGATCTTTGGAGAAAAGAGAACCACTTGCATGAATATCAAAAGCTCAGATGGAAACCCAGTTCCAAGCAAAGAAGGAAAAGCAGAAAGGTGGAAGGAGTATATAGAGAGTCTATACAGGGGCGATGTTCTTGAGGACAATATTATGGAAATGGAAGAGGAGGTAGATGAAAGAAAGGGAAGCAGTGGTTGGGAAGGGAGTGAGACAGGGTTGTAGCCTCTCCCCGATGCTATTAAATCTGTATATTGAGCAAGCAGTAAAGGAAACAAAAGAAAAGTTCGGAGTAGGTATTAAAATCCATGGAGAAGAAATAAAAACTTTGAGGTTCGCCGATGACATTGTAATTCTGTCAGAGACAGCAAAGGACTTGGAAGAGCAGTTGAATGGAATGGACAGTGTCTTGAATGGAGGATATAAGATGAACATCAACAAAAGCAAAACGAGGATAATGGAATGTAGTCGAATTAAGTCGGGTGATGCTGAGGGAATTAGATTTGGAAATGTGACACTTAAAGTAATAAAGGAGTTTTGCTATTTGGGTGGCAAAATAACTGATGATGGTCGAAGTAGAGAGGATATAAAATGTAGACTGGCAATGGCAAGGAAAGCGTTTCTGAAGAAGAGAAATTTGTTAATATCGAGTATAGATTTAAGTGTCAGGAAGTCGTTTCTGAAAGAACTTGTATGGAGTGTAGCCATGTATGGAAGTGAAACATGGACGATAAATAGTTTAGACAAGAAGAGAATAGAAGCTTTCGAAATGTGGTGCTACAGAAGAATGCTGAAGATTAGATGGGTAGATCACATAACTAATGAGGAGGTATTGAATATAATTGGGGAGAAAATGAGTTTGTGGCACAACTTGACTAGAAGAAGGGATCGGTTGGTAGGACATGTTCTGAGGCGTCAAGGGATCACCAATTTAGTATTGGAGGGCAGCGTGGAGGGTAAAATCGTAGAGGGAGACCAAGAGATGAATACACTAAGCAGATTCAGAAGGATGTAGGCTGCAGTAGGTACTGGGAAATGAAGAAGCTTGCACAGGATAGAGTAGCATGGAGAGCTGCATCAAACCAGTCTCAGGACTGAAGACCACAACAACAACAACAACAACAACCACTATCAGATGAAGAGATTACCGATTTTATGAATCTCATTAATGTCGTTGTCAAGTACAACTACTTTGAATTCAACGGACAACAGTACCAGCAGTCTGATGGGCTCGCTATGGGCAACCCTTTTCCGGCTTCCTTGCCGACATCTTTATCAATTCCTTGGAAAAAAAAGCTGTTCAACCGTGTCTCAGCCGCTTCACTAGGTATCCTTTCTTACACAAGATACGTTGATGATATTCTAGTCATCTATAACGGATTCGCCGATAGAACTGATATTTAAACTTTTTAACGACCTCCACGAAAAAAATTCTTTCACTATTGAACTCGAAAGCGAAAACCGCCAAGTACATTATTTAGACTTGACGCTTCCAATAGAAGACAATAACATAACTTCCAATATTTTTCGAAAAGAAACGTATACTGACCAAATCGTGCCTGCTTCCTCTTTTCATCTACAGTCTCAAAAAATGGCCTTTTTCACTCTGCCGTCCACCGAGCCACCTCTATACCACTTTCAACAGAAAAGTTTAATGAGTAGATTAATTTACTTAAAACCGTAGCAGTCAATAATGAATATACGCCTAACATAGTGGACGATATCCTAAAAAAGAAAACTGCAATAACTACCACGCTCAACACCTCATGCACTGAAATTAATCCAAAAAAACGTTTTTCTAATCCTTTCGTAGGACCCATTTCCTATCAGATTCAGCGCATGCTTCGCAACAAATACAACTGCAATGTTGCCTTCTCTACTAATAATAATCTGAAGAGAAACTTCATTCATAATTTAAAATCCATTCGCTCCCCCTACAGAAATTTCTGGCATTTATAAAATCAACTGTGATACCTGCTCCTCCTATTATATAGGGCAAACTGGACGTGCTTTCACCATCAGATATAAAGAACATCTTTTGAGAAAGAACGGCACCAGTCCCCTAAATTCATCCTTTGCCGATCATCTCTTAATTACTGAATACGTGCCTAAAGCCATAGGCGATAGCAATATTCTGTATAGGGCGAAAAGAAGGGGCGTAGGTTAGATGTTTTAGAGGAATTGGAGATTTTCAAACATCTCTCTCGTCATGATGGCCTCATTCTAAACGAACAGCTGCAGCTACGAAATTAAAACTTTTTCGACTGTGTAAAGCCATTGCTTGATCTTTCAGATTTCCTCATGCAGTTTGCCAAAATGTTGTTTTCCTGTTACATCTTTGCTGTTTTCTTGTATGTCATAACTGACTTTTTTTTACGTTACAAAATGTACTCTGTTTAAAGCAGATGAATATGTAACTTCATCCTATTATTATTAGTGCTTACGTTATGCCTGAATCAGCTTCATCACAATTTCATGTGTCTAATTTTGAATATACAGTAGCCTAGTTGTATCTGCGGCTACTAGATGGCGCTCGTAGCAACACCGTGTTTACTTGCCCACACTTTCTAACGTGGGCACATCAGTCTTGTTGCAACCCTTGTTCAGTCAAGTACGAGCAGCCCTTAGCGGCTCGTCATCTTATTTACAACTATTCGTGACGTCGCCTTTCCGGCTTAGATTTTTTTTAGATGTGACTTGTAAGTACTGCATCTCTTTCCAATCAGTACAAACTTTAATTTTATTAATGTATTATATACCTAATATGTTTTAGAACAGTTAATTTAATTCTGAAGACGACGCTCATAGTAGCGTCGAAAACTGGTCAATTTTGACTTAATATTTGTGACCGAGGGCTTATTTGTTCTAATATAATTCTGACACGGTCACTGAACATTAGCAGCTATGTTCAAAGTTTTATGCTT
Source organism: Schistocerca piceifrons (assembly GCF_021461385.2). Lineage (NCBI taxonomy): Eukaryota > Metazoa > Arthropoda > Insecta > Orthoptera > Acrididae > Schistocerca > Schistocerca piceifrons. Next base: position 345,392,832 of record NC_060139.1, read on the forward strand.
TAGATGTTTTAGCTCGGCGTCCAGGTATTCCGGCATACAACCTGGAGCACTTCCGAAGATGTCCAACGTAGCTTTGGACGGAACGTCAGGGGTAGAAGAGTTCCATGTACCACGACCATACAACCCGGAAGAATTCTCGGCAGCTATTATGAAATGCAAAAACGCTTGGAGATAATTAGCAATCGGAGAAAGGATTGGTACCTGATCCTCTATATAAATAAATGTAATGTAATGCATGTAAATAGACTTAAATATCAGATATCGTTTGACTGAGCCACGGTAATCAGTCACTGGAATGTGTATCAGCTTACAAGTCTCTAGGAGTTTCTGGCCGGAGCGATTTAAAACTGGAACGACCACGTAAACATAGTCTTAGAAAAAGTAGAACACAGGCTCGGACTCATCCACAAGACATATCTTCTACCAAACCCTCTTACAACCAATTTTTGTTCGTCAATGAGCCCCTACCAAGTTTGATTAACGGCATAAATGAGATTCAAAGATGACCTCTGCACTACTTCACGAGTTAGTTTAGTCTGCGTGAAAGCGTCACGTAAGTACGTAACAAATAGCTGTGGGAGGTGCGACAAGTATAGCGGAAGGCCTTACTCACAGTATTCCAAGAACATACGTTCCGAATGTAGTCAATTAACATACTACGCTACTGGCCATTAAAACTGCTACACCAGGAAGATGACGTGCTACAGACGAGAAATTTAACCGACAGGAAGAAGATGCTGTGATATGCCAATGATTAGCTTTTCAGAGCATTCACACAAGATTGGCGCCGGTGGCGCCACCTACAACGTGCTGACAGGAGGAAAGTTTCCAACCTATTTCTCATACACAAACAGCACTTGACCGGAGAAACGTTGAAACGTTGTTGTGATGTCTCGTGTAAGGAGGAGAAATGCGTACCATCACGTTTCCGACTTTGATAAAGGTCGTATTATAGCCTATCGCGATTGCGGTTTATCGTATCTCGACATTGCTGCTCGAGTTGGTCGAGATCCAATGACTGTTAGCAGAATATGGAATCGGTGGGTTCAGGAGGGTAATACGGAACGCCGTGCTGGATCCCAACGGCCCCGTATCACTAGCAGTCGAGATGACAGGCATCTTATCCGCATGGCTGTAACGGATCGTGCAGCCACGTCTCGATCACTGAGTCAACAGATGGGGACGTTTGCAAGACAACAACCATCTGCACGAACAGTTCGACGACGTTTGCAGCAGTATGGACTATAAGCTCGGAGACCATGGCTGCGGTTACACTTGACGCTGCATCACAGACAGGAGCGCCTGCGATGGTGTACTCAACGACGAACCTGGGTGCACGAATAGCAATACGTCATTTTTTCGGATGAATCCAGGTTCTGTTTACAGCATCATGATGGTCGCATCCGTGTTTGGCAACATCGCGGTGAATGCACATTGGAAGCGTGTATTCGTCATCGCCATACTGACGTATCACCCGTAGGGATGGTATGGGATGCCATTGGTTACACGTCTCGGTCACCTCTTGTTCGCATTGACGTCACTTTGAACAGTGAACGTTACATTTCAGATGTGTTACGACCCGTGGCTCTACTCTTCATTCGATCCCTGTGAAACCCTACATTTCAGCAGGATAATGCACGACCGCATGTTGCAGGTCGCGTACGGGACTTTCTGGATCCAGAAAATGTTCGACTGCTGCCCTGGCCAGTCTATTCTCCAGATCCCTCACCAACTGAAAACGTCTGGTCAATGGTGGCCGAGCAACTGGCTCATCACAATACACCAGTCGCTACTCCTGATGAACTGTTGTATCGTGTTGAAGCTGCATGGGGCTGTACCTGTACACGTCATCCAAGCTCTGTTTGACTCAATGCCCAGGCGTATCAAGGCCGTTATTACGGCCAGAAGTGGTTGTTCTGGGTACTGATTTCTCAGGATCTATGCACCCAAATTGCGTGAAAATGTAATCAGATGTCAGTTATAGTATATTTGTCCAATGAATACCCGATTATCATCTGCATTTCTTATTGGTGCAGCAATTTTAATGGCCAGTAGTGTACTTCCCCCAATATCCAATAGCTGATCAAAAATATCCGGGCACCTCGATGTAATGCGGAATGGCCAATAACAGATGCTACGAGAAGCAGACCCGTCAGAATGAAAGGAGGCGGGAAGTATTTTCTTGTCAGTAAAGAAGCAGTAACAGCAGGATGGGTCGTTCTGGAGGTCTCAGTGACTTCGGACGTGGACTATCCACTGGATGTCACCTGAGTAACAGATCCATAAGGGACACTTCAATCCTTTTAAAGCTGCCCATCTTGACTGTTGGTGACATGAATGTGAAGTGGAAACTTTAAGGAACAACTAGAGCTAAACCAAGGCCAGTCAGGGCTGACTTACTGATGGACAAGGACCGATGAGCATTACAGTGTGTGGCTGTAAAATGTCACATGAAATCAGCAAAGGGATCACTCGTGAGTGAAAAGAATAGAGTACAATGAGAGCGACGCAACTGGACAGTACATTACTGGAAATGAGTGATCTGGAGTGATGAATTACGCTATGCCCTGTGTCAATCCGATGAAAGAATCGGTGTATGGCGAATGTCTGGAGAACTTTACCTACCGACAGTGGAGTACAGAGGATGTGGTGTTACGGTACAGGTGTGTTTTTCGTGGTTAGGACGCGCTCCTCTTATTGAGCATAATAAAACGTTAGATTTGGAAGGAAACGGACACAATTTACAGCACTGCGTCGTCCTTACAGTAGAGGAACAGGTAGGAGATGACGATTCTTTGTATCAGCATTACAGAGCGCCTTGTCACAAAAAATATCTGTGATGCAATGATTTGTGGCCAATAGAATCCATTAAAAGAACCAGCGTGACAAGAGTCCCTATCTGAACTCATTAGAATACCTTTGGGATGAATTATACCGTTAACTTCACTCCAGGCCCTGGCGTCCAAATTCACCACCATTTTCTGTTTCGGCTCTTGATGAAGAACTGGCTGCCATTCCTCCACAGACATTCATATACCTCATTGAAAGTGTCTCCAGCAGAGTTTAAGCCGTGGAAATGGAAATGAGCGTTTGGCGTCATTGGCCGGGAGGCCCCTCGCGGGGCAGGTCCGGCCGCCATATCGCAGGTCTTATTACATTCGGCGCCACATTGGGCGACCTGCACGCCGGATGGGGATGAAATGATGATGAACACAACACAACACCCAGTCCCTGAGCGGAGAAAATCTCCGACCCAGCCGGGAATCGAACCCGGGCCCAGAGGACGGCAATCCGTCACGCTGACCACTCAGCTACTGGGGCGGACAGTTTAAGCCGTGAAGAGTGGAAACACTCCAAATTAATGTCCTCTAGTAGGCGTCGGGATAATACTGGTCAGATAAAGTACTTCTAGCGTGATGACCACGACGCTGAAGATAAACGAAGTGCGACTCACACAGAAGAGTAACGGCAATCTTCATTCCGTGTACTATCTGCGAACAGAATAAGAAGCTAAGAAAATGGATTCGGAACAATATGTACCCTCCGCGACACACCGTATGGAGATAATCGTTAAATGCTCACACTGTTCTAGTCTCGCTCAGGAAGCTGATGATGTATGTGCGCACCCATTATTAAAAACTATATTAAACTAAGTAGGTTTGCAAAACTAAGCTTTCAGTGTGTTTGTAAATGGGAGTTTACAGTCAAGATGTATAGCCACTTTAGCCTTGTGGCAATGACGTATGGACTTTTAATGTGAGAACCATAAAAAAGTCGAGTGTTGGTCAGAGAGCAGTAGAGAGATTATGTTGAAGATCTAAAGTTGAAATATTGGTCAGAGAACAGACTGGAATAGAAGATTTAATTATGAGGTTTGGGTGGGACATGTGACCTCGTGAATTGATGGTCGATGGACCAAGAAGGTTCTTTGCTGAATTTCACGAGACAATAAAAGAGACGAAGACCTTTGGAAGAGTATGCACGCAGCTGAATTCTACAGGTCATTTGAAGAAGCAAGAGTACATAGCTGAATTCTACAAATCATTTGAAGAAGCTAGAGACGATATTAAAAACGTCATTCCACAAAACTTCAAGCAACTGGAGGAAACACCAACATCCTTCACTTAAATTAACAGAATTCTAAAAATTCTAAAAAATAAAAGCTCATGTGCTGTTAATGGAATTTCAAATAGAATTCTGAAAATTTGTCGTAATTTAATAATTATTGTCCATAGTGATATATGCGATGGATCACTGACACAAGGAATTTTTCGAGGCAGGTTAAATTAGGCAATTGTTAAACCTTTTCACAAGAACGATGACAAGACAAACTTAAAGATTTATCGTCCAGTTTCCTCACTGACATCTTTCTCAAAATATTCTAAAAAGTAATGTACTCAAAAGTAGTCTCACACTTAAGTGGAAACAATTTACATAGCATATCGCAGTTTGGATTCCAGAAGGCTTGCTGGACTGAAAAATAATAATAATAATAATAAAATATCGCCAGCTGATTTTTATTAATTTTCTTATTAAGGTGTTTGACTGTATAGATCATTATATTCTCTCAGAAATACTCAGGTTTTATGGATTTGAAGCTGGTTTGAATCATACTTGACAAACAGAATCCGAAATGTTGTGCTGAATAATCCAAACAATGTCGGAAGGACAGACAACTTTAGTGAGTGGTGAGAAATGACAAAAGGAATCTCACAAGGTTCAATTTTGGGTCCACTCGATTTCCTTATGTATATGAATGACTTTCCATTTAATATTCAACAAGCACAATTGGTACTCTGTGAAAGGAAAAAATATAGTGTAGTCTGGTGTTTCGATTTCAATAAAATAATTTAAAAATCGGTATTACGCGGATTTTTGACAGTGTCGGAAATGGACCTTTTTTATGGATATTTACAAGCAGTGCTGTTTTTCTGGGGGAACGTTGGGGGATGCGTACCCCTGAACTTTTTCGTCGACAAAGTAATTTTTTTAAGATGTTGAGAACTTGGAAGAGCGCCAAAGATTTTCTTCACGGATGTAAATTTTTTATTTCATTTTTTTCTTGTTGGTAATTGCAGTGCAAACGATATCAGTGCAGTTTTTGGTGGGAAAAGCGATGTATTGACTGTTTCAAGCATTTCGAAGCTGCGGCCGATACCATTTTTTTTTTTTTTTTTTTTTTTGTAGTTCGACATGTTGATAACGTCATGGCTAAAAGCAGACGGGTGGTATCCCATGCTTCAGTTATAAGTAATTTTCGCTGCATTAAATCCAATGTCGGAGTACCCTCAAACTATTTTGTTTTTTAAAGCACTGCTTACAAGTCGCCATTCATCTTCCAAAATATAAAAAATACTCCATACCTCACGCCCCTACACACTATCGCGTGGACGCCCTTGTAGTTGCATGAGCAGAGTGAAAAATACGTTGATTAATGCGAAAACAAATCATGTTTACATGTTCTTAAACCTGACTCGTTCCACACTATTTCGATAAAAGAATCGTTCAAATGATCTATAGAACAGGAAGTAATTAACACCTGTACAAACCACTTTGAAATACATGGCAGATAGTACTTCCCACTTTACCATTAGGTTTTCATCCCGTTTCATCTCGTATGAAAACCGTAAAGCACGAGTACTTAAATACCTGTGTACGCTCTGTAATTCGTCTTATCTTGTCTTCGCAGTCCATACCGAGCAGTGCACAACGTGTTGTAGTATATTCCCAGATTCTTCACTTGAAATCTGGAAAGTAGGCTTTCACCAGATAGTCAGCTTCTGCCAGTTGTATTTAAGCATCCCAATGACGTTTTCCCGTTTGTCAAAAAAGCCTGTGTCACTGTATATTCCTTGTTACTCCTGTTTGTCACGGGTCCCACACATTTGAGCACTGTTTCAGGCTGGGTCACAGGAGTGCTTTCTAAGCAATTTCCTTTGTAGACTCGTTGCGTTTTCCCAATAACCTACCAATGAACCGAAGTCTGCCACCTGCTTTAATTTAGACCCATGCTACAGGCGCTACAGACTGAGTACTATCGCACGTAGGAACATAGCATAAACACTTGTATTCTGAAGTTTTTGCTTTTAATTGCTTTCTGGTCATCCTGGATTAGATTTTCCATAGTTCTGGAATCATTTCAAATCAATTCAGTGCCATAAATAAATCCTTGTAGTTGTCGAAATTCTCCTTTTGCGAATAATTTCTTGGTGGTCGACAAATGAAACACCAACAAAACTTAGTCACACCTTATGTCATGTTGGGATATGAAAACATAGTTATCGCTCCCTCGTCTTTGAGATATTAAGAATGTACTGAGTTAGAAACCAACATGTAAATGAAAGTCATTCCACAGGCTGAATAAAACCAAGGATTTTTTTTTGTCATTATGCGGTATGCGGACTGGTGCTAGCAAAGTACAAGTCATAGCTAAAACAAGCACTGATTTTATCAACTGAGTGACTTTTGTTTTAAATATTACGCATGTAGTTCTATAATTAACGTAATTTCTGCGAAATTCCTAACGGTTATCGTTGTAACAGTCAACCAAGTGAAAAGTAACGAAATTTGAAACATTGTACTTAGTGTTCTTTTGCGTATACTTTCCTATATCGACAGAATTATATTTTCTTCAATTGATTCTCCCGGTACGCTACAATATACGTCACGTAGTTTACCTTTTCCAATGGACTGGAAGACCAGATATCAGTTTGGCAGAAGACAAGATATCAGTTTGGTAGGAGGAATTTACTTTTGGGACTACCTGTCAAGAATTCATGCGAAACTTTTTTAATGCTTCTGTAACAAATGGTGACCAAGTTTATCAATCACGTCCAGGTTTTACAGAAAATAAACATTTACTTTTTAGAGCATTAACTAAATCAGTACAAATACTGTAACAATACCGAGATATAAAGTAGAATATACACACATCAAAAAAGTTCTGCGTCACCTCGGTTCCGAGAGTTCCGGAACCTGTACAGAAAATTGGAATACAGATCAACATAAACATCATTTCCGCCCTTTATATTGCTCATGAAAGCCACACATTGCATGTTGTCCCACCATACAGCCAGACCTTCAGATGTGTTCGTCCACATTGCTGTACACACCGGTACCTCTAATACCCAGTAGCTCGTCCTCTTGCATTGATGCATTCCTGTATTCGTCGTGGCATACTATCCACAAGTTCATCAAGGCACTGTTGGTCCAGATTGTCCCACTCCTGAACGGCGATTCGGCGTAGATCCCTCAGAGTGGTTGGTGGGTCACGTCGTTCACAAACAGCCCTTTTCAATCCATCCCAGGCATGTTCGATAGGGTTCATGTCTGGAGAACATGTTGGCCACACTAGTCGAGCGATGTCGTTATCCTGTAGGAAGTCATTCACAAGATGTGCACGATGGGGGCGCGAATTGTCGTCCATGAAGACGAATGCCTCGCCAATATGCTGCCGATATAGTTGCACTATCGGTCGGAGGATGGAATTCACGTATCGAACTGCCGTTACGGCGCCTTCTATGACCACCAGCGACGTTCTGGTACGTCGGTCCCACATAATGCCACCCCGAAACAGCAGGGAACCTACACCTTGCTGCACTCGCTGGATAGTGTGTCTAAGACGTTACCTCCAAACACGTCTCCGACGATTGTCTGGTTGAAGGCATATGCGACACTCATCAGTGAAGAGAACTTGATGCCAGTCCTGAGCGGTCCATTAGGCATGTTGTTAGACCCATCTGTACCGCGATGCATGGTGTCGTGGTTGCAAAGATGGACTTCGTCATGGACGTTGGGAGTGAAGTTGCGCATCATGCAGCCTATTCCGCACAGTTTGAGTCACAACACGACGTCCTGTGGCTGCACGAAAAGTATTATTCAACATGGTGGCGCTGCTGTCAGGGTTCTTCCAAGCCATAATCCATAGGTAGTGGTCATCCACTGCAGTAGTAGCCCTCGGGCAGCGTGAGCGAGGCATGTCATCGACAGTTCCTGTCTCTCCGTATCTCCTCCATTGCTTTGGTTCACACCAAGAGGCCTGGACACTTCCCTTGTTGAGAGCCCTTTCTGGCACAAAGTAATAATGCAGATGCGATCGAACCGTGGTATTGACCGTCTAGGCATGGTTGAACTATAGACAACACGAGCTATGTACCTTCTTTCTGGTGGAATGACTGGAACTGATCGGCTGTCGGACCCCATCCATCTAACAGGTGCTGCTCATGCATGGTTGTTTACGTCTTTGGACGGATTTAGTGACATCTCTGAACAGTCAAAGGGACTGTGTCTGTGATACAATATCCACAGTCAACGTCTCTCTTCAGGAGTTCTGGGAATCGGGGTGAGGCAAAACTTTTTTTGATGGTGTATTACAAAACGTTGATTGCTGAGGAAACTTGCAGTGAGACAGATAATATTAGCACTAAGCTATGTAATCTGTGTTAGAGAATAGATACAGGCTCTTATCTGATGAAGTGTCTCTTGAGGGGTCATGTCTGGAAAATTTGACTCGTGGGTTTGGAGCCAAGACGTTCAACAGATTACTCAGGTTAGTAGCAGTGAGTACAAAAGCAAAATGAACAAGGACCTATGATGGTAATAATATAAATACTTCTAGTCATGATGTTTCTCATAGATTTTTATACAAAATAAACTTAAAATGTTGGTTCATATGGAATGAAAGTGTGTGTTTCAGTACCTGAAACTTGTCATAACTATTTTCTTTACAGCCATATCGATAAAAGTACAAACAATATGTGTCTTGTACTTCATCTTCTGATGCAGATGACGCTTCTTCCGTGTTTCTCTGAATTGGAGCATTCTTCTTATTTTCTTTAGGGGATTAATGCAGAAGAAAATTTTAAAAAATAATGCTACAGCACTCGCTTCAATTTCCTTTCGATATCAAAAGGTTAACTGTAGAAACACTGAGGCGAAAAATATATGCCACATAGTTCCGTGTGGCCATTTGACTTAATGTTCTTTCTTTTCAAGCCAAGAGTACAAAATTTCTTCGTACTTCATGAGTGGTAATGAATCTTACCAGTAATGAGAGTGTGTAAAAAGAAATTATGAAGTTCCTAGCATCAACGGATAAAAAGAGAAGACTATGTACCTAACCTTTCACGAGCATCCGTAGGTATTTTTACGAGACAGACACTAATACTTCTTCTCGAGAACGATATCACGTCTTAGCTTCACTCTGTAATTCATTCACTTGATCTAGAAAAATATTTTTGCATAATACTCGTATCTTCAAAACAACCACACCTGTGGAATGAAACATGACTTCCTTTCACATATTTGTCTTTAGAACACAACGCTGAACAAGACACTACCAATCTAATCAAGAATCATGCTATAATAAACAAAAAATAATTTTTCTTCCATAAGATGGAATACATTCGTCAGCTAATCGAAATGTGATAATACGCATTCTACTGTCTATCATCTATGGTCAGAGATCGTTACAGTGTAGTTACACCTCCGAACGAAATCGTGATTTTTGTGCAGTACACCATCTAAAACTCTAATAGCGTTCGTACGGAATTTTGAGCATCCGAAATTCGGAAATCTATCTCTTCCGGTAAGGTAGCTTATTTGAAATTGATGTCAAATTTTCAAGCAATTTGTCAATACCTTACATAAGCTGTTTTATGGATGCATGAAGTCACATAATAATCGTGTGATGTTAACATCTTGAATTGTGCTGGAATTCACGAATGTGTTCTCGGCGTACGTCTCACTTTGTGTAGGTAGTATGGTGTTTTGGGTACTAGCTTCTAATAAGCCGTAGTGAACCCTGAATTTTTATTCCGGACGCTTATACGGAACAGAGTAAAAATTAACTCTGCTGTTAGCGTTACCTAATCTGATCGTCAGGGCAAGAGTTGCAATATACTTTTCGATTTTGTTCTTTCCTGGTCTTTATGAGTGGGTATAAAACTTCTGTCACCATTTTCTTATGGCATCTGTGATTTTATCTGTAACTAGTAACCTTTTGTTGTGGATTTCTTTCTTTTTTTATAATCAAATCCAATTTTAGAAACTTGGCACTGAATCTTTCCGAAACATTTTCCTGTCCTATTTATCATTCCTTTTTTTAAACTGAGATCGGTCACCAATGATCCATAGTTTTCGGCGAGTATAGCGATTTTATTTTTACAACTATGTTTTAATGAGGTAATTTTGTCTCTCGTGATATCCATATTTTAATATATCTCTTCTAGATCTGTTGGTATGCTCTTTTTAGTATTGCAACTCTTATTTGTTTAGTTAATTTATTTAGCCCCTTGTATATACTTCACTTATATTTTCTGGATTTCACAGATTAAAAAGTTTATTGTAACTACATCTTACTAACTTAGTGTTATTTGAGAGGGTTCGTCTTGTGATTGAACTGCTTGTTGACTGTTAATGGAGAGGACTGCAAAGTCATCAGCAACTGCTCGTCAGTTAAACCAACATGACACCGGTCAATCCTCATACATTTTCTTCCACGTTGCCATTTCGTAATTACTTTTCTCAGAATAAAAGTGAAAAGTGACGAGAAAGAGCCACTAATTGCCTGACCCATGTCTTAATTCCGACAGGTCCCAAAAGTTCTCTAAAAAATGGAACTTTTGATCTTGTTTCTGTCAGGAATGGCTTAGTAGTATTCTATTAAAATGTTGATAACTACTAAATATAATACACGATTCATAGTGATATCGTTGTGCCATTGTAATTACATTTAATGCACAGGACGCAACATACAATATTTATTGCAAACATAGTCAACTTAATTGGCATGCAGTAGTGAATGAGAGGTCTTCTGAGAACGGACAACAATACAGTCTGAAGCGTAGTTAGTTGGGATGTACTCATGTTATATGAAGAAAGTGCAGCTGACGAAACAATTATTAGTCAGTGTTCTCTCACTGTGTAAGGGTAATGCTCGCTTCCCCACCGAGAAAAATGTAAAATTCTCTTCAATTATAGCTATGAAATTAAATTACTTCTCTAAATTCATTAATGTTTACTTCAAAACTAACATTTCAGGGAATGTACCAAAACATGAAAATAGAAACATGACATATTAGATATTTAACTAAATATATTGCCTTATTTTTACAATCTTCTGGATTTTATTCTAGCAAATTGTTCAGTTACATGAGTAAAAGTTACATTTATCTTTCTTTAAACGGATGAAATTACGGGTTTACTCAACCTTTCATAGCTCATTGTCCGTCTCTGATAGGTCTTTGTTAGCTTTAACTTGGAAAAACTTCCCTCACAAGTAGCATTTGACACACTGATTGTTGAAAAATTCTTAATCCCACAACAGTGTTAATTAAAGTTAGTTGCATCTTCCACTTAAATACTCTAAAGTTGTCCCTGCAAAAAATATTTTCTTCTGAATCAACTCCTTTAAATAAAGAAATGTGGCGTCTAATACGAGGTACTTCAGCAATCACAACTGAAGCCTTCAATTCGGAAAATTTTTCACATAGATTCTATTTGTTTCGAATAATGCGTTCATCCTTTTATGTATCCAATTGCATTTTAATTTGAAAGAATGCAAATAGCTCATGAAACATATCCATCCACAACGTAGGGTTTTTAAATTCTAATGTTAGCTTGTTTACTGCCTCAAGCTGTTCCCAACCAAAAGTGTAAAATAATAATTGTTGAATAAACATCAACATAGGGCATCAATTATGACGTGCATTATATTTAAGCCCTGAAACATCGTGGCTTATTTTGTGATAATTTTTTAAGCCTTTAAAAATTTTGCGCCCGGGACATCCGTCTCCCTCCCCTCATATTGTTCGCCCCTGGATATCGTACCTAATATACTGAAATATACTGATGTGGGTGGTCTGGAATTGTTAGCAACATGACGGACGATAAGGTTATACATCAGAACTCCAGCGGCACTAACGCCTCCGCGTGAGTTTTGAGCAAATGCACAGCTCTGCCTCGAGCCCGTGTGTTACTAATTCATTGAAATTACTGAGAGAACCGAAATTTTTGCTTCTCCTCAAGCAGAGCTGTCTCCAGCTGTGAGGCAGACGGGAGAGGTGCTATAGTAGCCGGAACACGTCTTCCAAGCGAATCGACGCTAATCACGGCGTTCGGTAAAAGTGCTCCCATTGCAGTCTGTCGCACACCAGCTGAGCTCATTATCTTTACACGCAAGTATCAGTAAGTTAAATGGCACCCCCCACATGGCAGAGCAAAAGATGGGAGTGTGTGCACCCTATTTTTGCCTACACGTACGTCTACGTCTATATCTCGCAAGCCACCTTAGGGCACACGGCGAAGGGAGTTCTGAGGAGTACTATCAGTTCTTCCCTTTCCTACCCAATCGCATCTAGCGAGCGGGCGCCGCGGTAACACACTGGACTCGAATTCGGGAGGATGATGTTTAAATCCACGCGCGGTCTTCCAGATTTGGTCCCTACAGGTAAATGTCTGGATGGTTTCATTTCCATCCTGTCTTTCCTCAATTCGAATTTGTGTTTGGGCTCCCTTCCCGTCGTCATGACGTTAAACGTTAATCTCCATCTCCCTTCCTCTTTTTCCAGTCGAGGATGAAGCGTGGGATCAACAGTTATCGGCAACTCCTCGTATTAACAGGCATTTATCTGATTTTATTTCTGTGGTAATTTCGCTAGAATTAATGCAATGTTTAACTCTTTTTCGTAACTATATTCTTAGAATTTCAACAGTAAACTTCTCCATGATGCATAACATTTTGCATGTAGCGTGAACTGATAGAGTTTGATGAACATTTCCAAGGCTCTCTCACCCTAACTAAACGAAAGTATTCTACATTTACCTCTACATCTCTATGACTACTCTGCAGTCCACATTTAAGTGCATGGCAGAGGGTTCTTCGAACCACCTTCAGACTATTTCACTACCATTCCACTCTCTGATAGTGCGTGGGAAAATTAACACTTAAATTCTTCTATACGATCTCCGATTTCTCTTATTTCATTACGATGATCATTTCTCTCTATGTAGGTTGGCTACAAGAAAATATTTTCACACTCAGAGGAGAAAGTTGGTGACTGAAATTTCGAGAAAAGATCTCCTCGCAATGGAAAACGCCTTTGTTTTAATGTTTGCCATCCCAATATGCTCACCATATCCGTGACTACTTTCCGATGTCCTCCGTCAGTCTTATCTGATAAGGATCTCATAAATCGCAGCAGTACTCTGGCAGAGGACGAACAAGTGTATTGTATGCAGTCTCTTCAGTAGAACTGATCCATCTTCTAAGAGTTCTGTCAATAAGACAAAGTCTTAGGTTTGCCTTCTCCACAACATTATAGTTCCAGTTTAAGTTGTTCGTAACTGTAATTCGTAGCTATTTCGTCGAATTGACAGCCTTTAAATTTGTATGAGTATGGTGTAACCGAAATTTAATGGATTTCTTTTCGTACTCGTCAGGATGAACTCCCATTTTTCCTTATTCAGAGACAATTACCACCTTTCGCACCACACAGATATCATGTCTAAGTCTTTTACAATTGGGTCTGATCTTCTGATGACTTAAGTAGACAGTAAATGACAACATCATCTGCAAACAATATAAGAGGGCTGCTCAGGATGTCTCCTAAGTAGTTTATGTAGATTAGGAACGGCAGAGGGCCTGTAATACTTCCTTGGGGATGCTAGATACCTCATCTGTTTTACTCGACGATTTTCCGTCGATTGCTACGTACTATGGCCCTCCTGACAGGAAATCACGAATCTACATCTCTACATCTACATCCATACTCCGCAAGCCACCTGACGGTGTGTGGCGGAGGGTACCATGAGTACCTCTAGCGGTTCTCCATTCTATTCCAGTCTCGTATTGTTCGTGGAAAGAAGGATTGTCGGTATGCCTCTGTGTGGGCTCTAATCTCTCTGATTTTATCCTCATGGTCTCTTCGCGAGATATACGTAGGAGGGAGCAATATACTGCTTGACTCCTAGGTGAAGGTATGTTCTGGAAACTTCAACAAAAGCCCGTACCGAGCTACTGAGCGTCTCTCCTGCAGAGTCTTCCACTGGAGTTTATCTAACGAAGCGCGCTGCTCTCCGTTGGAATCCAGTCGCACAACTGAAGCGACACTGCATAGGCACGCTATTTGATTAGAAGTCTCTTTATAAAACGAAGTGCTTTTCAATAGACCATCTCTGTCCTCTCTGTTAATTCTACATAGTAACTCTCCCAGACTGACAAAAAATCCTCAGGGATCGACCAAATGATCATTTTGTGTTACCTCTTTCATGGGTAATTTTCCTATGTATTTAAAGATTGTGACTGTTTCCAATGCTTTATCGCGAATGCATAATCGAAAAATAATGGAATTTTCCGCCTTTTAATTTACAATATTTACATATGTAATGTTAAGGGTCAAGTGCCAGATCCTGTATATAGTGTCTTCCTGCATTTCGTTCCAATTTTCATGTGAGCCACCGCGTCATATCCTAACATTCGCACAGAGCTTCCGACGTTTTCCTCCAAGTCATTTACATACGCCTTGCGCAGCGTGGGCCACCGTTCTTTTTACTAGGAAGCCTTCAGTCCTATCATAAAACTGTTCCGATATTCCACGAGCCCGTAATTTGTTCAGTGCGGAATCTGTTCGTCCGTACGTCCGCCAATAGTAATTCCAGCCCATACCATCAGTCTCACACTATGTTACTTGACGTTGCGATCGCGTCTGACACGGGTGTCCACTGTATAAGCCCTTTGTGCAGGGATTCCCTGCCATCACATGTGAGCCTCCTCCATCGATCTTTCGCGTACGTGCTTTGAATGATACCTCCATAATACGCCAAATCTAGCTTGGTGTCCCTCAAGGGTCTGTATTGGGTCCGCTTCTGTGCACTTTTTACACATTAGCTCTACTACAGGTCCGGAAGTTCAGATGGCACTATGTGCTGATAACACGGCACTTTACTCCAACCCTGTGTCGCTCACATTGTCTTACACAAACTTCAACTAGGCTGTAGAAGACCTCATTGAATAGGCATCGAGGTTGAGGCCTGTGTTTAATGCGGTGAAAATGCAAGCAATCATCGTTGTGTGGTGTAGACTGCCTGTAGCACTACCACCATTACACGTCCACGGCAGCCCCAAAACAAGGGACACAAGAGCTTGCTACCTGCCACGCTGGACAGGCGCGTAACATGGCACAAACACATCTGCGAGCTACACTGCAAAGTACTGAGTAGGTTGATAGACCTCTACCCAGAGCTAAATCTGAGATTAAAACTGTCGCTAGCGATCGGTCTCGTCATTAACAAAAGCTTCACAAGACCGCTACTGAAGCTGAATGAGTAAATACTACTGATACCCATATTAGCACACTTGAGAGTATACAAAAAGGGCCCTTCGGTTGACGCTTCATAGTCCCTGCCTCAAGTCAACAGTTCCAGGTCCTCACTGGTGTGCAGCCACCGCGAGAAAAGGTCAAGGACACAGTGCGCCCGTTCTACGCCAAGAACGAGGATGCCACAATGACAACATTCGTACTCTGGGCAGTCAACCCCACTAGTGGCGTGGGGTCCGATAGTGACGTGGGGTCCGATAGGCCGATCTACTGCAGCAGAGAATTCTACCGCTAATCCAGGCCACTCCCAGGGAGACAGCAGGAAGATGTACTTCACATCTTTGGTACAAAGACGAACGACATCACAGGTGAGTATGGAGATAATTCCCCCAGAGTAAAAAAGGGTATTCGAAACGGGGCAAAACGTATGCCCTAAAAGGAAAAAGGAGCGACGACGAATATTAACAAAATTTTTAGCTTATTTAATTATCAGAGCTTGCAGCAGGGTGTAAAATAACGATAAATTTTCAGTAACTAACAATAAGCT
Source organism: Schistocerca piceifrons (assembly GCF_021461385.2). Classification (NCBI taxonomy): domain Eukaryota; kingdom Metazoa; phylum Arthropoda; class Insecta; order Orthoptera; family Acrididae; genus Schistocerca; species Schistocerca piceifrons. The sequence goes on from NC_060139.1 coordinate 345,408,696, forward strand.
CATTGAAGGGAGGACACAGATTCAAGGATGTGTGGCACGAATTACTTCATTAACAGAAGCTATTTGTGAATACCCACTCCATAAACTTGATTACCGTACATCCAAATTATAAACAGCACCTTACCATACAACAAAAATATAATCCTATTTACATTTAACGGATCTACTTTCTATTTCCTGTTGTATAAATTTACATGTGTCAATGTTATGTATTTGGGTAAGTGTCTGGGCATAGTCATCTTGTGATGCAGTTCTTCTTGTTGTGTCCGAGCTTGCTACGAAAATGGGATGAGAAGTTCCGCCTTATGCAAGACACCTTCTTCTGTTTTGTTTCACACATACATGTTTCAGCACTTTTGTGCCATCATCAGTGGGTTTAATTTTTATTTTTAGCTTACATGATGTTATTGTCCATTTATTTTGGTAGCTATTCTGCTATACAATATACAACTTGTCATAGTTTTGAAGTTGTGGTGCGTTCTCCTGTGTTGTTGGCGAAGTAAATAGGCTTGCTTCGTGACCTATGGTCGCTTGGCACTGCACTTTTACGATTTCTCAAAACATAGACGGAGTTTTCGCTCTCAGCTAAACACCTTCTTCCCTCCATGGATTCCTATTTGGCCTACCTTGTGAGTGAAATCCGACTACTGAAAAAAACAAAATTACTCGCCATGAAAACTGACTCTCATGATAAATTTAATTACATCTACATCTACATCTATATTCCGCGAGCCACCTTACGGTGTGTGGCGGAGGGTACTTATTGTACCACTATCTGATCCCCCCTTCCCTGTTCCATTCACGAATTGTGCGTGGGAAGAACGACTGCTTGTAAGTCTCCGTATTTGCTCTAATTTCTCGGATCTTTTCGTTGTGATCATTACGCGAGATATATGTGGGCGGTAGTAATATGTTGCCCATCTCTTCCCGGAATGTGCTCTCTCGTAATTTCGATAATAAACCTCTCCGTATTGCGTAACGCCTTTCTTGAAGTGTCCGCCACTGGAGCTTGTTCAGCATCTCCGTAACGCTCTCGCGCTGACTAAATGTCCCCATGACGAATCGCGCTGCTTTTCGCTGGATCATGTCTATCTCTTCTATTAATCCAACCTGGTAAGGGTCCCATACTGATGAGCAATACTCAAGAATCGGACGAACAAGCGTTTTGTAAGCTACTTCTTTCGTCGATGAGTCACATTTTCTTAGAACTCTTCCTATGAATCTCAACCTGGCGCCTGCTTTTCCCACTATTTGTTGTATGTGATCATTCCACTTCAGATCGCTCCGGATAGTAACTCGTAAGTATTTTACGGTCGTTACCGCTTCCAATGATTTACCACCTATGGCATAATCGTACTGGAATGGATTTCTGCCCCTATGTATGCGCATTATATTACATTTATCTACGTTTAGGGAAAGCTGCCAGCTGTCGCACCATGCATTAATCCTCTGCAGGTCTTCCTGGAGTACGTACGAGTCTTCTGATGTTGCTACTTTCTTGTAGACAACCGTGTCATCTGCAAATAGCCTCACGGAGCTACCGATGTTGTCAACTAAGTCATTTATGTATATTGTAAACAATAAAGGTCCTATCACGCTTCCTTGCGGTACTCCCGAAATTACCTCTACATCTGCAGATTTTGAACCGTTAAGAATGACATGTTGTGTTCTTTCTTCTAGGAAATCCTGAATCCAATCACAAACTTGGTCCGATATTCCGTAAGCTCGTATTTTTTTCACTAAACGTAAGTGCGGAACCGTATCAAATGCCTTCCTGAAGTCCAGGAATACGGCATCAATCTGCTCGCCAGTGTCTACGGCACTGTGAATTTCTTGGGCAAATAGGGCGAGCTGAGTTTCACATGATCTCTGTTTGCGGAATCCATGTTGGTTATGATGAAGGAGATTTGTATTATCTAAGAACGTCATAATACGAGAACACAAAACATGTTCCATTATTCTACAACAGATTGACGTAAGCGAAATAGGCCTATAATTATTCGCATTTGATTTATGACCCTTCTTGAAAATGGGAACGACCTGCGCTTTCTTCCAGTCGCTAGGTACTTTACGTTCTTCCAGCGATCTACGATAAATTGCTGATAGAAAGGTGGCAAGTTCTTTAGCATAATCACTGTAGAATCTTAAGGGTATCTCGTCTGGTCCGGATGCTTTTCCGCTACTAAATGATAGCAGTTGTTTTTCAATTCCGATATCATTTATTTCAATATTTTCCATTTTGGCGTCCGTGCGACGGCTGAAGTCAGGGACCGTGTTACGATCTCCCGCAGCGAAACAGTTTCGGAACACTGAATTCAATATCTCTGCCTTTCTTCGGTCGTCCTCTGTTTCGGTGCCATCGTGGTCAACGAGTGACTGAATAGGGGATTTAGATCCGCTTACCGATTTTACATATGACCAAAACTTTTTAGGGTTCTTGTTTAGATTGTTTGCCAATGTTTTATGTTCGAATTCGTTGAATGCTTCTCTCATTGCTCTCTTTACGCTCTTTTTCGCTTCGCTCAGCTTTTCCTTATCAGCTATGATTCGACTACTCTTAAACCTATGATGAAGCTTTCTTTGTTTCCGTAGTACCTTTCGTACATGATTGTTATACCACGGTGGATCTTTCCCCTCGCTTTGGACCTTAGTCGGTACGAACTTATCTAAGGCGTACTGGACGATGTTTCTGAATTTTTTCCATTTTTGTTCCACATCCTCTTCCTCAGAAATGAACGTTTGATGGTGGTCACTCAGATATTCTGCGATTTGTGCCCTATGACTCTTGTTAAGGAAATATATTTTCCTTCCTTTCTTGGCATTTCTTATTACACTTGTAGTCATTGATGCAACCACTGACTTATGATCACTGATACCCTCTTCTACATTCACGGAGTCGAAAAGTTCCGGTCTATTTGTTGCTATGAGGTCTAAAACGTTAGCTTCACGAGTTGGTTCTCTAACTATCTGCTCGAAGTAATTCTCGGACAAGGCAGTCAGGATAATGTCACAAGAGTCTCTGTCCCTGGCTCCAGTTCTGATTGTGTGACTATCCCATTCTATACCTGGTAGATTGAAGTCTCCCCCTATTACAATAGTATGATCACGAAACTTCTTCACGACGTTCTGCAGGTTCTCTCTGAGGCGCTCAACTACTACGGTTGCTGATGTAGGTGGTCTATAGAAGCATCCGACTATCATATCTGACCCACCTTTGATACTTAGCTTAACCCAGATTATTTCACATTCGCATTCGCTAATAACTTTACTGGATATTATTGAATACTTTACTGCTATAAATACTCCTCCACCATTGGCGTTTATCCTATCCTTGCGGTATATATTCCATTCTGTGTCTAGGATTTCGTTACTGTTCACTTCCGGTTTTAACCAACTTTCCGTTCCTAATACTATATGCGCACTATTTCCTTCAATAAGAGATACTAATTCAGGAACCTTGCCCTGGATACTCCTGCAGTTTACCAATATTACGTTAACTTTTCCTGTTTTTGGTCTCTGAGGACGGACGTTCTTTATCAATGATGATAATGTCCTCTCTGGTAAGCCGTCAGGTATTTTATCGTTTCGCCCAAGGGGGGTCCCTCTAACCTAAAAAACCCCCGTGTGCACGCCACACGTACTCTGCTACCCTAGTAGCTGCTTCCGGTGTGTAGTGCACGCCTGACCTGTCTAGGGGGGCCCTACAGTTCTCCACCCAATAACGGAGGTCGATGAATTTGCAACCATTATAGTCGCAGAGTCGTCTGAGCCTCTGGTTTAGACCCTCCACACGGCTCCAAACCAGAGGACCGCGATCGACTCTGGGCACTATGCTACAGATATTAAGCTCAGCTTGCACTCCGCGTGCGATGCTGGTTGTCTTCACCAAATCAGCCAGCCGCCGGAAGGAACCAAGGATGGCCTCAGAACCCAAGCGGCAGGCGTCATTCGTTCCGACATGTGCTACTATCTGCAGCCGGTCACACCCAGTGCGTTCAACAGCTGCCGGAAGGGCCTCCTCCACATTACGGACGAGACCCCCCGGCAAGCACACCGAGTGCACACTGGCATTCTTCCCCGACCTACCCGCTATTTTCCTGAGGGGCTCCATATATCATATTGATATCAATGGTGTGCCACCTGGTGGGTGGATGAGATGGCTAAGGCACCACTGAATGATTCTTGACAAGCATTTCTTTTTTATTTTTTCGTTGCGTCGTGGACCTCTATGATGTTGAGTCTTCCTAATTTTCCGGATAAGAAACACCACTGTAACTGTTCATACCGTCTTTTATACTACGTCGTGTTGCAGGAGCAGGCTTTGTTTGGCGCTGACCTTATACATCGTACACGGTTGGTGGAGCTACGACAACGTGTCCTCATTTTCCACCGAGTGGTCAAAACACGGTCCTATAGCAGCTCACTCTGTTACTACACAGGTAGCAGAATGTGGTAGATACAGCTCCCTCCGACTTCTGGATAAAATTGTTAAAATAGATTTCGATATCAACCGCCGTGTGTACTATAGTACATCACCCCATATTAATTATGTATTTCCCATCCCAACCGTCCACTGGGTACACTGTCAATTACCACATAATGATTGACTGTCACCACTCGGTTGAGGAGGAGGGAGCGTTGGTGGAACACAGGATATCTGCTACTTGGCGCTGTGGAACATGGGATTAAATGTAGAGGTCATCACCTTAATAAAGTTGTTTGGAAGTGCTCCTAATTTCTACAAATTCGTCCTATTTCCATATGCTGCGATGGCCTCCACATGTGTTTATTTTTATATTTTTGTTTTGTTTTTTTATTCACCAATAAGATGACAGTACACCTTCCTATTTGTGCTACCTGATGCGTGTTGTGAACAGCAAGCTCCAGCGATGGTCAACACTGGAATAGTAATAGTGTACATGACTGCAAAATGAAGGAACAATGCTTTTTGAAATGGAGCACTGAGACATCCGCTACCCTGTCGATGGGGAAGATGAGATTAACTGTACAGGTCGTCACCTTTGAACAGCTGTTAGAAGCACTCTACAATACCGCAAACTCTTCCAATTTCCATAGGTTGCGATGTGTTCCACATTTTTATCAATGAGAAACATTGCCTCTGTGTTTTACTCGTATTTCTACCAGCCTGTGTTGTGGTAGCTGTATAGTTACACGCCATGCGATGTTCAGCTTCCTGTGAGGGCCAGAGGATTGAAATGTGTTAATGTCGGTTTAGCAGCATCTGACTCGGATCTCTGTCATGGTAAAAAAAAAGAAAAAAAAAAAGAAAAGTATACGGCTGTGTACACTGATTGGGTGTGTTACTACCAAAAAACAATGTATTAAACCGCTGTTGAAAGAAAATATAGGGACCCTCTAGTGTGACTGATAGTCTGTCGGTTATTGTCCTCCTACAGTACAAGTGATGAAACTTTACACCAGTCTGCAGAAGCGATTTCGATCACGAACGATCTGCTCCAACGAATCAATACCTGTATATTTCTCGCCACATTTTGTCGGTGCCGGAAAGCAGATTGCATTTGTTTCATGATTCCAAATCGCAGGCAGCATTTCTACCCGAAAGCATAATGCTATGATCGACTCGTGTGTGTGCCTGTAGACTCAAGACCGCTTCTTATGCAGGGTGACGGTAACGGTTTTGCTACGATCGTGTTTTTAATAGTGCAGTCTTTACGCGAAATGTATGGTGTGGGTTGTAGTATCCCTCTGCGGTCAGCTTCAAATGTCTGCTCTCAGTAGTGTTCCTCGAAAAGAACATCGTCTTCCCTCCACGGATTCCTATTTGGCCTACCTGGTGAGTGAAATCCGACTACTGGAAAAAATAAAATTACTCGCCATGCAAACTGACTCTCATGATCAATTTAATTACTTAACCTATTAAATTTATATCAATGATGTGCCACCTTGTGGGTGGATGAGATGCCTAAGGCACCATTGAATGATTCTTGACAACCATTTCTTTTTTCTTTTTTCGTTGCGTCGATATCTTTTAACGAAATTTCAATCTCCCACCTACACAGGACGTCACAGGCTCTCAAGATTTGTTTCATAAATGCTAGTACGATATAGCATTGTATTAGTAAAACGGGACCTGCCACAGCGTGCAAAACAGCTACGTCCTCAAGAATTATAGCTTCTTGTTGTCGAATGTAAAACTAATGTGTATTTTTTCCAACATGTGAGCCAATGGTGTGAAAGATTGTCTGAAATGTTTGTTTATTTACAGACATTGAACGCGAGAGACACACTCAGGTCGTGTAATTTTTTCAACAAGCTGAAAGAAATTGGTTATGTAGATTTTTTCCCTTTGGAGTTTAAATTCTCGCTTTTTCTTTACTCCAATGACGGTTTCGAGATAAAGAGGACATACTGCGGTGATCGGTAATTTTCGCAGCGAAATAGTAGAAGTTTTTTTCCTGATTTTACAGAGGGTGGACATGTCGCTCCTGATCATTTGTGATCGGTGGCGGTGCACTTCATTGGACATCACAAAATAATGAGATGTGAATTGTATCCTGCAGTCCAACATAAAAACTATACCGATTTTGCTCATAAAACTAAAAGAAAATGGACTCTGCTTATTTTAGTGAAAAGAGGACATTTACTATCGTCGCGATAATATTTTCCAAAAAAATGGCTCTAAGCACTATGGGACTTAACATCTGAGGTCATCAGTTCCCTAGACTTAGAACTACTTAAACCTAAATAACCTAAGGACATCACACACATCCATGCCCGAGGCAGGATTCGAACCTGCGGCTGAAGCAGCAGCGCGGTTCGGGACTGAAGCGCTTAGAACCGCTCGACCACAGCGGCTAGCTTATGTTTTCCTTTTTCAATAGTTGCTTCATTATAGGAAGTCACGTTGATGTTAAATAGTCCAGTGCTTGGATGGACATGGTGGCCGAGTTCCCTAAGAGGTCACATCTGGCCCTTTAGACAAACAACCGTCGGCCTGGATAGCACTCATTTATCACGGTTTTGTTCTGAGGGATGCCGGTGTCGCACTTTGTGCTGAAGACACTGCGGTGTGAGGCTACGTTGCCTTTAGGCAGAACTGGCTTCCTGTTTCGCAAGCAGCCGACTTTTGAAAAAGCCGTCTGGAGTGTTCTCTGGACGGATGAGGTTGTGCTACTAAATTTTCCTTTTGTGTTGTCTAGGACCGTCGACTCAAGGCACGCCACATATCGCGAGTGACCGCAGAGGGCCTGGTGAGACCAGCAGTTGTAGAGGGGTGGCAGTGGGGGCGCAGTAAAACTACAAGATGCTCAGGGGAGCAGCTGGCCATTTGAAAAATCCTGTGTCCTCCCCGTAGGTGGATGGAGGGAGGCAGGGTTGGGAGGGGGAGGCGTGAGATAGGGTGGAAGGGCCTCAGTTTTCGGCAGTTTGTACGTCGAGGAGAATGCACGTTCAACTACTGCCTCCTCTGCAGTCTTTTAGTGCGACGATTTTCCCCAGTACATGTGTTGCATTATGACCCGTTCATTACGAGTGCTGGTTTTTCACTAAAATTTCGAAGTGTAATTAGAAGTGTGACGCATTTTTTCCAACAGTTGTGATAGCGTATATTGGCTTCGATTACCTGAGCTGTAGGGTGGTTTTTGAGCTGGCATCTGTAGCGAACTCTGGTGTCAAACAGCGATAGATGCTGTATGCTTACAGGTAATACGCTTTTTGCTTTTTAAACTCCTCTCTGCCCAACACCAGCATCTCGTCAGTTGAACATATTTCCAGCCAAAAAGAAGATAGTACGGTACCTTATATCCCAGCCTTTTTTCCCACCAGCTTGTAGGTGATCGCTGGTATTGCAAAATTTTTTCCCAGCAGGATAACACCAGTTGTATGGTATCGTCAATTTTTGAACTGTATTGCGATTTTAGGCCGTCCTTGTGTAGTGCTATGCATATAGCTGTGTAAGTAGGTCCAATCTTTATGATTAATTACGTAATTAGGATCGATCTTCACGCCAATTTCCCGAGCAAAATAAATAAACTACACTAACCTAACCTTCCTCTCCCGCATCTAAATAGTTTCCATGTGTTGGGTGGTACACCTGAGCTTTCCATCCAGCAGAATCAGGGTTTGAGTCCCAGAAAGAGCACCACCATTTTTTCCCATGAACTCCAAGCGCCTCTGGTGGCATAATTTTGTTAGGAGGGGGGGGGGGGGGGGACATTTTGGCTTTCTGCCCAGGAGGAACAAGGTTCGAGTCCCGGAAAGGGTACCGCCAATTTTAATTTCCCACCAATTCCCGGGTGGGGGATGGGTGTGCACATCACACAGCCCTGGGATAAGGAAATTCCCGCCAAAATTTGAAATCCACGCCCAAATTAAAAATTCCCGCCATTAGGGTAGGTTGGGGGCGGGGGAGGGGGGGAGGCTTGGGCCCACATGCAGGCTGAGAAAAACACGTGACGTCATCCAGGGGTGGGGGTGGGCGTGGTCGGGGACGGGAGTGGCCGAGGCGGGAGGGGTGATTAATTGATCAATTTAATTAATTTGCATATCGATTTGATGTGAAAACTGGAGTCTTGCCGCCAACTCCCTGCTACTGGTGAGGCATCTGGTTTGCTACGAGTGAGAGGTGCCCATTTGCTGGAGGAGGTTTATTTTTGGAAAAAGGCCGTCTGTCTATAGCAACACTTCTTGCTGAATGTACATTTGGAGCATTCTTCAACAAACGGCGGATTTTTCACCGACCTTTCAATTTCGCCTTCGAGTTTGCGGAAGTCATCATAAAGAGTTGCGTTGTGTTTTACAATTATGTTCAGCCTCTAGAGTCTAGACGGTGTCAAATGCGAAGAAATACTGCAGTGTGGTGGTTTTAAAGAAACAGTATCTGCCTCTGTTACAAATTTCAGATTGAATGCGTCGAAAATGATTCGTAATAATTTGAAGGAGTACTTCGTCAGCAGTACTGGAGAATGCAAATGGTAGTATTCTCTAATTTAATCAAAAAATTATGCAGATCAAGGCAGAAAATTTGTAGCTTGTTGTCGTCGCTTAGCATGGAAATAAATGTAGTAGCTTGTTCCAGTCACACTTGTTTGTACTGTATATAACTTGCTTAAGATTAACGAAAAATCTTATTAGTACTTAACTGTTGGTTTCTTCTGCACTGTCAATGTGTCAAAATACATGTTAAATAACTTACACATTTAATTTCATGCTTCAGCTTCTTTAACTTGTTTACATAAACAGGTATGAATTAGTCAACCAGTACCGGGTTGCTTTGTGCTTCCACAGTCAAACTCTCTAGTCGAATATAGTCACTGTGTTCTCCACCATCAGACATGCAGAGAAAATGTTTACCCTACGCCACAGTAATGATAAACAGTGGGCAATGAGCAGAAACAAGAAAGCTACTGACTTGATAAAGTGTACTGAAACTGAGTGCTGTAGGAATACCGAGCGGAGATACTTCTGCCTTGTCAAGATGGTGTTGTGGAATCTGTCGAGCAGGGGTGGCCAAGATTTCGGCTCGCGGGGTATGTCCGTGCCCAAATGCCAAGGCACTCAGCCTCGCTTCACATTTCCCTCACCACCACGCCGCGCTGTCTGAGCGCGAGGAGTTTAAATGACAGTAAGTCGTACTGCATACAACTTGGTTTTATATTTCACATTTCCCAACGACATAGATCAGAAATAAAACAAGTTTTCAGTATTAATTGTTTATTTTGGCGCACTGAAGACATAATATAATTGTTGTCTGGTCCAAACTATCGGCATGCGGATACACGAAGACAATTTCACAGAGTTTCGCACTCAAGTTGCCACGTAATAGTGACTTATGTAGTTTCATTAACGAAAAAAGGTCTTTCTCAGAAATACGACAGTGGAAATATTGTAGAACTTTTGCAACCTCATTGTAGAAACTTGTAAAATCTACCTGAGAAAGGCAATGTAGACGTCCTGGACAGTTATCGTAAAAAGATATGTAATTAACACTGGAATTATCTTGCAGGTCAATCAGCTACATCTCCACATGCACAGGGGCGCTTTCAACTGAAATGGCAAACGGTCTCGAAAACAGATGTAAGATTGACAGTGTTCTCCAAATCTTTATGAAACTATCGTTGTAACTCTTGCAAGGCCACAATGAACACTTTAAACCTCGCGCTTTCTTTAACGGCAGTGAGCTTAGGAAACTGGATTGTCTTTGTCAGAAAGTGTCCCTTCTGCAACGCGATTTTCTTTTTAAGTGCATCCCGACCAAATTTGAAAAAAACAATTACCTTGCAATGTTTTACTTTGGTTGCAGTCAAGTCCACTTAAATGCGAAGTCTGCAGTCCATTCTGGATGTTCTAATTTTCGTTCCTGCACTCCTTTTTCCCTCATAAATTTAACAACAGCGAGATTTAAATGGAAAAAACCGTTCCAGACTTGCCCCTTGACTTAACCAACGCACTTTGCATTAATCTATGAAGTCTCCATACTCTTCGTTCATTTCCACTGAAAAGCAATGCTCTGAAAATGGAATAATGCGCGCGACTTCAGAGATTTTTAGTATTCGTACCAACAATTTCTTCAAGTGCTCCATTCCTGCACATTTAGTACAAAATGCTTCCTGATGCACAATATAATGAATCCCGTCTGTCGGTCGCTTGCTACAACCTAGCAAGGCGCCATTAGCCTTACCTAGTTTGAGAGTTATCGTATAAATGTCTCAAGAAGAACGTTGTAAACCAACAAAGAATAAAGTTAAGTATATTCCAAAGCTACGTATTTTCTTTATAGCAGTCATAACGTATCCTATCCCATCCTCGTCGCCAATCTGTTGTGGCGTAACAAGCTAGCTACGCCACACTGAGAAGGGAGCCGAAAGGCACGCGTACACACACGCCGACTGGCGTCAAGTCTGGAACAAGATACGTTATGACTGCTATAAAGAGAATACGTAGCTTTGGAATATACTTAACTTTATTCTTTGTTGGTTTACAACGTTCTTCTTGAGACATTTATACGATAACTCTCAAACTAGGTAAGGCTAATGGCGCCTTACTAGGTCGTAGCCATGGACTTAGCAGAAGGCTATTCTAACTGTCTCTCGGCAAATGAGAGGAAGGCTTCGTCCGTATTGTCGCTAGCAATGTCGTCCGTACAACTGGGGCGAGTGCTCGTCCGTATCTCGAGACCTGCCTTGTGGTGGCGCTCGGTCTGCGATCACACAGTGGCGACACGCGGGTCCGACATGTACTAAATGGACCGCGGCCGATTTAAGCTACCACCTAGCAAGTGTGGTGTCTGGCGGTGACACCACATCGGGCAAAGTCGAGTGACAGGCCAGGCCTCGGCCAGCATGCGACCTGCACACACTGCACGCGAGAGGTTTCGCACGCCGTGGTTCAAAAATGATTCTGAGCACTATGGGACCTAAGTTCTGAGGTCATCAGTACCCTAGAACTTAGAACTACTTAAACCTAACTAACCTAAGGACATCACACACATCCATGCCCGAGGCAGGATTCGAACCTGCGCCGTGCATGACGCTGTCGTAGAGCGTCTTTCAGCTGTAATAAAACAAGTTAATACTTGTTCATTCAGATTTATATTTCTGTGCCTTTATTTCCGCTGACGCCTCGTGCCAGTGACATAGAGGAATTCCCCCTGACTCCTGTTGTCTGGTCACCTTGCAAGGCTGCTGCTCCAGCAACTGGCCAAAGTCTTGCAGACTACCGTCATGCAAGCGAAGCCGTAGCGTGAGATTATCCCCTTGAGTGCATCCTCAGTCCTACTATATAAGACGACGATGATACGCAGTGAGCCAAAGGGATGTAATACACTGTCGGAAGGCATATAGTCAGCTGATCCTGGCCACAACACACAGGTAGGCCCTGGCACCTAGGAGTACCTGCAGCGATAATCAGGAACAGAGGCACCGGATGGTCCTCTCACCCAGCAGTGACGATGATATTAATGTGAAAAGCACAGCAAGATGAACTGGTTTTTGAAGACCCTCAGTCTCCCCATCAGTAATATGGTAGGCGAGCAATGCAAAGTCCCCGAAGAGCGACAGGTTGTAGTTACTTGGATGTTGCCATCTCTAGAACAGCAAGCAGCGTGTTCACGAGAACTGCTGGATCATGTAATACCTGGAAGTTGCTACACTGCAATGATCATTGAATCGAGTACTTCGGTATGAACGCGATCGATCCTAATGAGCAACTGCTTTCAGAGCTGGAGAGCTGTGATATTTATGGAGACGGACGGGAGGCAGTCACGTGAGGTTCTGCTGATTATCACCAAATGTGACCCGTTTCTTTACCGCTGGTCAACGGTGCTCATTCCACTGTGTTTGCTAACCAGCTTTTTACATGCTCTTAACTGCACTTTTCATGTCTCCGATAGGTGTTATTGAGGCCGAGGTGTAGCTTATTGCTCCATGTAACGAGATCTGACGAATATAGCTCCCTCTCGCTCTCTCTCTCTCTCTATCTCTCTCTCTCTCAGTGGACATTCTAGTGAATGCATAGCTTGTATCTGGTGATCGGTGCTGATGGAGAAATACACTCCTGGAAATTGAAATAAGAACACCGTGAATTCATTGTCCCAGGAAGGGGAAACTTTATTGACACATTCCTGGGGTCAGATACTTCACATGATCACACTGACAGAACCACAGGCACATAGACACAGGCAACAGAGCATGCACAATGTCGGCACTAGTACAGTGTATATCCACCGTTCGCAGCAATGCAGGCTGCTATTCTCCCATGGAGACGATCGTAGAGATGCTGGATGTAGTCCTGTGGAACGGCTTGCCATGCCATTTCCACCTGGCGCCTCAGTTGTACCAGCGTTCGTGCTGGACGTGCAGACCGCGTGAGACGACGCTTCATCCAGTCCCAAACATGCTCAATGGGGGACAGATCCGGAGATCTTGCTGGCCAGGGTAGTTGACTTACACCTTCTAGAGCACGTTGGGTGGCACGGGATACATGCGGACGTGCATTGTCCTGTTGGAACAGCAAGTTCCCTTGCCGGTCTAGGAATGGTAGAACGATGGGTTCGATGACGGTTTGGATGTACCGTGCACTATTCAGTGTCCCCTCGACGATCACTAGTGGTGTACGGCCAGTGTAGGAGATTGCTCCCCACACCATGATGCCGGGTGTTGGCCCTGTGTGCCTCGGTCGTATGCAGTCCTGATTGTGGCGCTCACCTGCACGGCGCCAAACACGCATACGACCATCATTGGCACCAAGGCAGAAGCGACTCTCATCACTGAAGACGACACGTCTCCATTCGTCCCTCCATTCACGCCTGTCGCGACACCACTGGAGGCGGACTGCACGATGTTGGGGCGTGAGCAGAAGACGACCTAACGGTGTGCGGGACCGTAGCCCAGCTTCATGGAGACGGTTGCGAATGGTCCTCGCCGATACCCCAGGAGCAACAGTGTCCCTAATTTGCTGGGAAGTGGCGGTGCGGTCCCCTACGGCACTGCGTAGGATCCTACGGTCTTGGCGCGCATCCGTGCGTCGCTGCGGTCCGGTACCAGGTCGACGGGCACGTGCACCTTCCGCCGACCACTGGCGACAACATCGATGTACTGTGGAGACCTCACGCCCCACGTGTTGAGCAATTCGGCGGTACGTCCACCCGGCCTCCCGCATGCCCACTATACGCCCTCGCTCAAAGTCCGTCAACTGCACATACGGTTCACGTCCACGCTGTCGCGGCATGCTACCAGTGTTAAAGACTGCGATGGAGCTCCGTATGCCACGGCAAACTGGCTGACACTGACGGCGGCGGTGCACAAATGCTGCGCAGCTAGCGCCATTCGACGGCCAACACCGCGGTTCCTGGTGTGTCGGCTGTGCCGTGCGTGTGATCATTGCTTGTACAGCCCTCTCGCAGTGTCCGGAGCAAGTATGGTGGGTCTGACACACCGGTGTCAATGTGTTCTTTTTCCATTTCCAGGAGTGTACGTGCTCAAGTTCGCGACCGACTAGCAGTGTTGACTGTTTCTTTCTAAAACATAGCTACAGTACGTCACCACCTTGCTTGGTGTCACCTGCGCTGTGCTAGCGTCAACTTAGAGAAAAATTTTAATTTCTTGCCCTTTCCTACTCTGGGGCATGACAGCAAAAAGGGCGCACAATCCCATTTGACTCGAAACAGTGAAGATTCATTTGAAAAGCTGACCGATGCCTACAGCGAGCCGAAGATAAAGCTCTGCACATCTCGTGTAAAAAGACACTTGATGTCAGGTGTAAAGCAAATCGCTTCAGTTCTTTGCATCTGCATATGTGGCCTCTTGTGTGAATCTACATCTACATCTACATCTACATCCATACTCCGCGAGCCACCTGACGGTGTGTGGGGGAGGGTACTTTGAGTACCCCTATCGGTTCTCCCTTCTATTCCAGTCTCGTATTGTTCTTGGAAAGAAAGATTGTCGGTGTGTGGGCTCTAATCTCTCTGATTTTATCCTCATGGTCTCTTCGCAAGATATACGTAGGAGGGAGCAATATACTGCTTGACTCCTCGGTGAAGGTATGTTCTCGAAACTTCAACAAAAGCCCGTACCGAGCTACTGAGCGTCTCTCCTGCAGAGTCTTCCACTGGAGTTTATCTATCATCTCCGTAACGCTTTCCCGATTACTAAATGATCCTGTAACGAAGCGCGCTGCTCTCAGTTGGATCTTCTCTATCTCTTCTATCAAGCCTATCTGGTAAGGATCCCACACCGGTGAGCAGTGTACTGTAACCTACTTCCCTTGTTTTCGGATTGCATTTCCTAGAGATTCTTCCAATGAATCTTAGTCTGGCATCTGCTTTACCGACGATCAACTTTATATGATCATTCCATTTTAAATCACTCCTAATGCCTACTCCCAGATAATTTATGGAATTAACTGTTTCCAGTTGCTGACCCGCTATATTGTAGCTAAATGATAAAGGATCTTTCTTTCTATGTATCCGCAGCACATTGCACTTGTCTACATTGAGACTCAATTGCCATTCCCTGCACCATGCGTCAATTCGTTGCAGATCCTCCTGCATTTCATTACAATTTTCCATTGTTACAACCTCTCGATATACCACAGCATCATCCGCAAAAAGTCTCAGTGAACTTCCGGTGTTATCCACAACATCATTTACGTATATTGTGAATAGCAACGGTCCTACGACACTCCCCTGCGGCACACCAGAAATCACTCTTACTTCGGAAGACTTCTCTCCATTGAGAATGACATGCTGCGTTCTGTTATCTAGGAACTCTTCAATCCAATCACACAATTGGTCTGATAGTCCATATGCTCTTACTTTATTCATTAAACGACTGTGGGGAACTGTATCGAACGCCTTGCGGAAGCCAAGAAACACGGCACCTACCTGGGAACCCGTGTCTATGGCCCTCTGAGTGTCGTGGATCTGGTGGATAATTCCTCGCTTACTGAAATAAAGGCTTTTCACAAATGAAGAGAGGTATAGAAAAATGGTGTGGATGAAAGCGCCATATTTGTTCCAGACATGGCGGAGACGTGGTCGCCCGACGACGAGCAAGGCTTCGGCATCGGCGGTCCAGACAAGGACGCGCTGACGGCGGAGCAGCAGCGGGCGCTGGACGACCTCAGGGTGCGGACCGCCAGGGACAACCAGGAGTACCTGCACGACCACCCCGAGGTAACACACATCAGCCACATTATCTCGTAGCTCGACTGTATCCCTAATTTTCTGAGGGTTGGTTTGGTGGTCAGATTTGGGGGTAGGGCCAGACGAAGTAGGGGCACAAGCCTACTGACTGATGTGATCACGACGATTTTCTCTCTTATGACAATCCTCTCCCAACGGGAGGGGGGGGGGGGGGATGGCCAATCGTCTACTTCCATGGGGATGTCATGATGTGATGCCCGATGTCCGACATCGTACTCGTGTGTCAAACAGAAGAAGCACTGGATACGAAACGCTTGTGCGAAGGCACATTATGTGTTGCAGTTCTGGAACAGAGTTGTGTATGATTTCCTGCAGGAGGCGTGTCACCTCTACATGGCCGAATCTGATTTACATGTTCGCTGCACTGGATAGTGCCCTATAATTTAACTTCGAGCATGACTCAATGTAGCTGGGAGCAATCGTTGACGACCCCAGAAGAAGGTGAGCATCCAGGCAGAATCTAAAGAAACAGAGACAAGGGAGTGGTGTGTCTGCCTGATGGCCGTTTGTGGCACAAACACAAAAGAAAAGTAAGTGAACACTGCGAACGCAAACTGAGGTCCAAAAATGGTTCAAATGGCTCTGAGCACTATGGGACTTAACATCTCAGGTCATCAGTCCCCTAGAACTTAGAACTACTTAAACCTAACTAACCTATGGACATCACACACTGAAGCGCCTAGAACCGCTCGGCCACACCGGCCGGCAAACTGAGGTCCATTGGCAGTGAAAACAGACTGAGCGAGACCCTCCAAGCTGAAAATGCGTGGGGGGGAGCTACGTAGTACAGGCAGCGTATGTGGAAGTCATCTTGGTGACAAAGAGGAAACTACTTTCGGCATCAATTGCCTTGAGCTACGGGGTTCCAAAAAGGGGTCAGCAAAGTACACTTTTCACCATGAAGAAGAGGTAGTTGGCTAGAAAAAGTAACGCCTAGCTGGGGCAGACTCCTTGCTCTGATACGTAGACCAATATGTGACCATATTTGTTATGCCCGACTCCATATCTCACCAGTTGACAAGTTGGCGTGCCAGCCTCTTCATAACTGCCTTGCCCCAGTGTCCCACATGAAGCAGGTCAGGGAATTGACACTGCAGCGTGCGGAAGATGATGACTCTTATCCATTCGTCCATTGTGTCCTTGTAGTAGGACGATCCCCTATAGAGTGGAGAGCTCCTGCCACTGAAACAGATCAAATTGAGTTAAGGACTTCTTATTAGAGTGCCAGCCCTGCTGGATATGATGTAGCACCTTTCCCAGCACCTGGTCTTCCACTGTGTCACACTAGACAAGATTAGCATTCAAGGGGAGGTTGGTAGCCACCTATTCTGCTTCTGAGTCCACGTAGAAACATACTTCAGGGTCTGCGTCGAAATCAGAGTCCTGACCAGGAGACAGACGTGGCAACAAGTCGGCATTAACGTGGTGCTTTGTGGACCTTTATTTAATATCAGAAACGTAGCTGGAAAGGAACAACACTTAGCATTGGAGGTGACGCGCCATCTTAGTCCAGACAGGAGCGGGGGATTTGAACAATGGCACCAGAGGCTCGTCGTCTGTTAGAAGTGTGCAAGTTAATTCGAACATTATGAATTACCTTGAAGAGAATGGTCTATTGACACATAGTCTACATGGATTTAGAAAACATCGTTCCTGTGAAACACAACTAGCTCTTTATTCACAGGAAGTGTTGACTATTACCGACAAGGGATTTCAAACTGATTCCGTACTTCTAGATTTCCGAAAAGCTTTTGACTCCATACCTCACAAGCGACTTGTAACAAAATTGTGTGAGTGTAGAATATCGTCTCAGCTATGTGACTGGATTCGTGATTTCCTGTCAGAGAGGTCATGGTTCGTAGAAACTGACGGAAGGTCATCGAATAAAACAGAAGTGATTTATGGCATTCCCCAAAGTAGTGTTACAGGTCTTCTGCTGATTCTCATCTTTATAAACGATTTAGGAGATAATTTGAGCACCTTTCTTAGGTTGTCTGTGGACGATACTGTCCGCTAAAGTCATCTGAAAATGAAAACCGATTGCAAAACGGTTTGGAAAAGATATATTTATGCTGCTAAAATTAGCAATTGACCATAAATAATGAAAAATGTGAAATCACCTGCATGAGAGCTAAGGGAAATCCGTTAAACTTTGGCTACACAATACATCAATCAAATCCAGAGGCCGTAAATTCAACTAAACATATAGGAATTATAATTACTGACAACCTAAATTGGAAAGAACAGTTAGAACATGTTGTGGGGAAGGCGAACCAAAGACTGTGTTTTATTGGCAGCAAACTTAGAAGACGCAACAGATCTAGTAAAGGGACTTTATACATTACGCTTCTCTGTCCTCTTTTGGAGTACTACTGTGTGGTGTAGTACCCTTACTGGATAGGATTAACGGAGTACATTGAGAAACTTCAAACAAGGATAACACGTTTTGTATTATCGAGAAATGGGAGAAGACTGTAACGGACATTATACAGGATTTAGGGTTGAAATCATTAAAACAAAGGCGATTTTCGTTGCGAAGATATTTTATTGACGCCGACCTACATAGGGAGAAACGAACATTATAATAAAAGAAGAGAAACCAGAGCTCACAAGGAAAGATACAGGACTTCTATCTCCCGCGCGCTGTTCGAGACTGCAATAACAGAGAATTAGTGTGAAGGTGGTTCGATGAACCCTCTGCCAGGCACCTACGTGTGACTTGCAGAGTAACCATGTATATGTAGATGTAGATGCATGAAATGGCAAGGGCTTCTTTTGCGATTTGGCTGTAGTTTCTTTGAGCTGTATGCAGAGAGACGACACTAAGGCACTAGGATTTTCCACGCCACCAACCACATGAAACAACACTGCATCCATTCCATAGTCCAGTGCATCGATGCATCAGCGGCCAGGATGAGAGGCTTCACGATATCACAGACAGTCAAGCATCTGGGCCGTAACAGCGCCTGCTCTAAGCCCTGAAAGGCTTTATAACAGCTAAGTGTCCACTTCCGTGGGATGATTTCGTGGGGGAGTTACTGCAGTTGTTCAGCCAGAGCTGTGGCATGTGTATGAAGTCACAATAGTAGTTGAGTTGTCCAAGAATGGATTTCAACTGAGATATATCATTAGGTTCTGGCGGTTTCTGAATGGTCACAACATATTGAGGAGTCATGTGAATTCCAGAGCCACTGAAGACGGTCAAAGATATTCCACTTGATGCACAAAAAATTCCACATTTATCCTCGAATTTTAAATTTGCGTGGTTAAAGGTGGAGAACAATGTATCTGCATTTTTTACAAGTTCCGCGGCATCTTTGCCGGCCACCAGAATGTCATCAACAGAGTTTGCTCCTCTGGGAACGTCCCGAATTAAATGCTAGAAGACAGAGCAGTGATTCTCAAACGGAGGTAATTATTCCCTGTGGGGTAAAATGTAGGCTTCTGAGGGGTAAAAACAAACGAGTTAAATCGTGTTTCGGTGATGAAACTATGGTAATAGTCATTCAAAAATAATTTAATGGCTATTTCATGAGAGACCATAATACTGCTTACGTAAGTTACCAATGATTATATATATATATATATATATATATATATATATATATATATATATATATATATATACTCCTGGAAATGGAAAAAAGAACACATTGACACCGGTGTGTCAGACCCAACATACTTGCTCCGGACACTGCGAGAGGGCTGTACAAGCAATGATCACACGCACGGCACAGCGGACACACCAGGAACCGCGGTGTTGGCCGTCGAATGGCGCTAGCTGCGCAGCATTTGTGCACCGCCGCCGTCAGTGTCAGCCAGTTTGCCGTGGCATACGGAGCTCCATCGCAGTCTTTAACACTGGTAGCATGCCGTGACAGCGTGGACGTGAACCGTATGTGCAGTTGACGGACTTTGACCGAGGGCGTATAGTGGGCATGCGGGAGGCCGGGTGGACGTACCGCCGAATTGCTCAACACGTGGGGCGTGAGGTCTCCACAGTACATCGATGTTGTCGCCAGTGGTCGACGGAAGGTGCACGTGCCCGTCGACCTGGGACCGGACCGCAGCGACGCACGGATGCACGCCAAGACCGTAGGATCCTAAGCAGTGCCGTAGGGGACCGCACCGCCACTTCCCAGCAAATTAGGGACACTGTTGCTCCTGGGGTATCGGCGAGGACCATTCGCAACCGTCTCCATGAAGCTGGGCTACGGTCTCGCACACCGTTAGGCCGTCTTCCGCTCACGCCCCAACATCGTGCAGCCCGCCTCCAGTGGTGTCGCGACAGGCGTGAATGGAGGGACGAATGGAGACGTGTCGTCTTCAGCCATGAGAGTCGCTTCTGCCTTCGTGCCAATGATGGTCGTATGCGTGTTTGGCGCCGTGCAGGTGAGCGCCACAATCAGGACTGCATACGACCGAGGCACACAGGGCCAACACCCGGCATCATGGTGTGGGGAGCGATCTCCTACACTGGCCGTACACCACTGGTGATCGTCGAGGGGACACTGAATAGTGCACGGTACATCCAAACCGTCATCGAACCCATCGTTCTACCATTCCTAGACCGGCAAGGGAACTTGCTGTTCCAACAGGACAATGCACGTCCGCATGTATCCCGTGCCACCCAACGTGCTCTAGAAGGTGTAAGTCAACTACCCTGGCCAGCAAGATCTCCGGATCTGTCCCCCATTGAGCATGTTTGGGACTGGATGAAGCGTCGTCTCACGCGGTCTGCACGTCCAGCACGAACGCTGGTCCAACTGAGGCGCCAGGTGGAAATGGCATGACAAGCCGTTCCACAGGACTACATCCAGCATCTCTACGATCGTCTCCATGGGAGAATAGCAGCCTGCATTGCTGCGAAAGGTGGATATACACTGTACTAGTGCCGACATTGTGCATGCTCTGTTGCCTGTGTCTATGTGCCTGTGGTTCTGTCAGTGTGATCATGTGATGTATCTGACCCCAGGAATGTGTCAATAAAGTTTCCCCTTCCTGGGACAATGAATTCATGGTGTTCTTATTTCAATTGCCAGGAGTGTATTTTCAAATACTAGCATTAACGCGTGACACCATATGATGGAGATTACGACTTGTGAAACGAATGTATCAACAACATCTTCCTCACATTGTCCTACCATTAACGTATATTCTGTACGTAGTACCACGCACCTATGATGGCGACATGTACTTCACAGGTGCTTAAATATCTCATGAAAATGCCTTCTGAAAGGTTGTAGGTAGTTGCCACGATAAACCAGAAATTGCTTCATTATTCACTTCTAATGGCTAGCACACTGCTGTAGAGTCTATACTACATTACTATTACTATTATTATTTAGTGGCAGTGGTCAGACACAAAGTACTGGCAGCCTGAAGTCTTTAGATTTCTACCAGTTCAGAAGTAAGGAGTCCAGAAATCAAGTGACAAACAAAAAGTGGGCCTCTGTGTAGTGCACATACACTATGTGATCAAAAGTATCCGGACACCTGGCTGAAAGTGACTTACAAGCTTGTGACGCCCTCCACCGGTAATGCTGGAATTCAGTATGATGTTGGCCCACCCTTAGCCTTGATGACAGCTTCCACTCTCGCAGGCATACGTTCAATCAGGTGCTGGGAGGTTTCGTGGGGAATGGCAGCCCATTCTTCACGGAGTGCTACACTGAGGAACGGTGTCGATGTCGGTCGGTGAGGCCTGGCACGAAGTCGGCATTCCAAGACATCCCAAAGGTGTTTTATAGGATTTATGTCAGGCCTCTGTGCTAGTCCATTACAGGGATGTTACTGTCGTGTAACCACACCGCCACAGGCCGTGCATTATGAACAGGTGCTCGATCGTGCTGAAAGATGCAGTCGCTATCCCCGAATTGCTCTCAACAGTGGGAAGCAAGAAGATGCTTAAAACATCAATGTAGGCCTGTGCTGTGATAGTGCCTCGCAAAACAACAAGGGGTGCAAGCCCCCTCCATGGAAAACACGACCACACCGTAACACCACCGCCTCCGAATTTTACTGTTGGGATTACACACGCTGGCAGATGATGTGCACCGGGCACTCCCCATACCCACACCCTACCATCGGATCGCCACATTGTGTGCCGTGATTCGTCAAGCCACACAACGTTTTTCCGCTGTTCAATCGTCCAATGTTTACGCTCCTTGCAGTAAGCGAGGCGTCGTTTGGCTTTTACCGGCGTGATGTATGGCTTATGAGCAGCCGCTCGACCATGAAATCCAAGTTTTCTCACCTCCCGCCTAACTGTCATAGTACTTGCAGTGGACCTTGATGCAGTTTGGAATTCCTGTGTGTTGGTCTGGATAGATGTCTGCCTATTACACATCACTTATATACTATTGACAGCATATGTGGAAGTCATCTTGGTGACAAAGAGGAAGACTAACAGCAACTGCATTAGTGAATTAACTGCCGTTAAAGTCTCAACACAAATGGTTGCATTTGCAGTGGTGTCGTGAACAGGAAGCATTAACTGCTGACGAATGGTGTCACGTTGTATTCAGGGATGAATCACAGTTCTGTACTAACTCGGATGGCCATCGTCGATGACTATGGCGGTGACCTGAAGAGGTCTCACTCTTCCAGTGTTTTGGAGAAGCACAGCGGTGTTACCGCTGGTGACGGGGTATGGGCAGCCATAGGGTATGAGTTCAGGTTATGGCTGACAGTGATTGAGGGAACTTTGAGCGCACAGTGGTTCGTCACGGACATATTATGTCCTTATGTGTTAAGTCTCATGCGACCTCATCGTGATGCCTTTTTTAGGGTTCTGTACCTCGGTCGGTAAAAACGGAACCATTATAGGATCACTTTGTTGTCTGTCTCTCTGTCCGACTGTTAAAAACCCTTTTACCCAGGAACGGGAGGGCGTATCAAGTCGAAATATATGTCAAAGGTCCACTGTCCCTTGCCAATATAAAAAATTAAAGCTTCTAAGTCAATGCAATCAAAAGATACAGGCATTTATGTCACAAATATTGCTATCGAATCCTCATTTATCAAAACCTATAGGGTATTTCCCGTTGGACTGGAATCATGAAATTTAGCAAGAAGCAAGGTTTCGCAGTGCAACCAAAGGGGAAAGCCCCAAAATTGTTAATTTGTTATTACACACATCAAAAAAATTTTGCATCACCACGGTTCCGAGAGTTCCGGAACGTGTACACAAAACTGGAATGGAGATCAACATAAACATCATTTCCGCCCTTTTTATTGCTCGTGAAAACGATACATTGCCTGTTGTACCACCATACAGCGAGATTTTCAGAAGTTGTGGTCCAGATTGCTGTACACACCGGTACCTCTAATACCCAGTAGCATGTCCTCTTGCATTGATGTATGCCTTTATTCGTCGTGGCATACTATTCACAAGTTCATCAAGTCACTCTTGGTCCAGATTGTCCCACTCCTCAACAGCGATCCGGCGTGGATCCCTCAGAGCAGCTGGTGGGTCACGTCGTCCATAAACAGCCCTTTTCAATATATCCCAGGCATGTTCGATAAAGCTCATGTCTGGAGAACATGCTGGCCATTCTAGTCGAGCGATGTCGTTATCCTGAAGGAAGCCATTCACAAGATGTGCACGATGGGGGTGAACTACAGACAACACGAGCCATGTACCTCCTTCCTGATGGAATGTCTGGAACTGATCGGCTGTCGAACCCCCTCCGTCTAATAGGCGCTGCTCATGCATAGTTTTTTATATCTTTGGGCGGGTTTAGTGACTACTCTGAACAGTCAAAGGGACTGTGTCTGTGATACAATATCCACAGTCAACATCTGTCTTCAGGAGTTCTGGGAATTGGGGTGATGCAAAACTTCTTTTGATGTGTGTATATTACTCGAAAAAGATATTTGTCATTTGTTGTCCGTCTGTTAAGACCCCGATTTCTGAGGAACAGGTAGACGTATCAAGTTGAAATTTTTGTCACATACTGAGGAGTATGGTTCCTTGGCGGTGTAATAAATGAATAAATGTAAGCTTCTAAGTCAATGCAATAATATGATACGGCGATTTATGTCACATATTTTGATGCTCGCAGATTGTATAAATAAACATAAATTATTAATTACAGTTACTCATACTCCATGACATATAGGTATTAGTATTAGTTTCTTATTGTGACTACATTAAAATAAGCACAATGAGGGCTATATAGTCCTAGGACAATTATCGAAACTGAGATATACAAGGGTTGTTCCGAAAGTAATGTCTCCTACCTTTTTTTCTTTTTTTTTTTTTTTTTTTAACTTTGGATGTCCGCGCCTATTGTCGTAGGTGCAGTGCTAATTCTTGAACCTTCCTCCTTCATTTGCACGTGGTTCCGTTGTTATGCGGTAGTTGGCGCCAGCAGATGGTCGTTCCAAAATGGAGTCTGATAATGACGCGATCTGTGATTGAATTCCTCACTGCTGAACAAACTGTGCCGATTGACATTCATCGACGCTTGCTAAGGGTTTATGGATATGATTCAATACATGTGAGCAATGTGAGGCGATAAGTACGGCATTTTCAAGTTGGTGCATGAAAAGCCACGGGCCGATCGACCCCACACAGTTGTCATCCCTCTGCTCAACTCATCTGTGCTGATCAGCGGATAACGACCAGAGAACTGTGTACAAGCTGAATGTCGGCTGCAGTGCCTTGGGAACAATGTTGGAACATCTTGGTTATCGTAAAGTCTGTGTGAGATGTGTCCCACAAATGCTTACTAACTCATCGAATGGAAATTTGTCGGGACCTGCTGGACCAATTTGAAGCAGGAGGTCAACATTTTCTGAATATCATTGTCACTGCAGATGAGACACGGTGTCACCATTACCAGCCAGAATCCAAAAGACAGTCCATGGAATGGCGACATGCAAATTCTCTGTCAAAGAAGAAATTCAGGACACAGCTGTCTGTAGGCAAAGTGATGTGCACAGTCTTCTGGGATAGCCAGGGTGTGGTTCTTTTGGATGTCCTGGAGCCTGGAGAAACTGTTGGTTTAGCTCACTACAAGACGACATTGACTAAACTGAAAGCCCGAATTTCCAGGTAAGGCCAGAGAAGAAGACAAACTTTCATCTGCAAAATGATAACTCCAGGCCACACACAGGTTTTGCGACCGCGCTGGACTGTCTTACCACATCCACCGTACAGTCCCGATTTGGCGCCTTCAGACTTCCATCTCTTTGGGCCTCTGACAGTTGGACTACGTGGCGAACATTTTCAAAACTCGGATGCTGTTGTCAGAGCTGTAAGGAAGTGGTTAGCCTCAGCTCCTTCCGATTCTTACAAGCGCTGCGTGCAGGTTCTGGCTCTCCGTGGCAAAAGTGCAAAATGAATGGTGGTGACTATGTGGACACATGAGTCTTTAGATGAAATATTGCTCCATTTAGCCGTGCTGTTGTGATTTATGTATCTACTGTTGTTTCCATGAATTGAAATACGAGGCATTACTTTCGGAACGAGCCTCGTGTAAATCTTAATTGCAGCTGAAAATGTCTCGAAATCTGTGTACACTCCAGGGATTGAGCGGTAGTGCACTCCCTCACTACCCTATTTATCTAATAGTTATATCATAAACACATGGCCATACAATCACAAAAAATAGCCCTACGATATCAACTCTCTGTTACTCTGTGTATGAATATTTTGAACACATAAAGAGGCTCTTTCTGAAGTGAAATGTTGAATTAGATCTTTGAGGTGAAAAGTAACTATTCTTCCTTTAATGTGTTTTGATTTGCACCCATAACAGCAACAGTTATTCCCAATTGTTCTTACTAATAAATAAATGCATAAAAAAGAGCAGATAGGTGTAATACACTCCTGGAAATTGAAATAAGAACACCGTGAATTCATTGTCCCAGGAAGGGGAAACTTTATTGACACATTCCTGGGGTCAGATACATCACATGATCACACTGACAGAACCACAGGCACATAGACACAGACAACAGAGCATGCACAATGTCGGCACTAGTACAGTGTATATCCACCTTTCACAGCAATGTAGGCTGCTATTCTCCCATTTAGACGATCTTAGAGATGCTGGATGTAGTCCTGTGGAACGGCTTGCCATGCCATTTCCACCTGGCGCCTCAGTTGGACCAGCGTTCGTGCTGGACGTGCAGACCGCGTGAGACGACGCTTCATCCAGTCCCAAACATGCTCAATGGGGGACAGATCCGGAGATCTTGCTGGCCAGGGTAGTTGACTTACACCTTCTAGAGCACGTTGGGTGGCACAGGATACAGGCGGACGTGCATTGTCCTGTTGGAACAGCAAGTTCCCTTGCCGGTCTAGGAATGGTAGAACGATGGGTTCGATGACGGTTTGGATGTACCGTGCACTATTCAGTGTCCCCTCGACGATCACCAGTGGTGTACGGCCAGTGTAGGAGATCGCTCCCCACACCATGATGCCGGGTGTTGGCCCTGTGTGCCTCGGTCGTATGCAGTCCTGATTGTGGCGCTCACCTGCACGGCGCCAAACACGCATAGACCATCATTGGCACCAAGGCAGAAGCGACTCTCATCGCTGAAGACGACACGTCTCCATTCGTCCCTCCATTCACGCCTGTCGCGACACCACTGGAGGCGGGCTGCACGATGTTGGGGCGTGAGCGGAAGACGGCCTAACGGTGTGCGGGACCGTAGCCCAGCTTCATGGAGACGGTTGCGAATGGTCCTCGCCGATACCCCAGGAGCAACAGTGTCCCTAATTTGCTGGGAAGTGGCGGTGCGGTCCCCTACGGCACTGCGTAGGATCCTACGGTCTTGGCGTGCATCCGTGCGTCGCTGCGGTCCGGTCCCAGGTCGACTGGCACGTGCACCTTCCGCCGACCACTGGCGACAACATCGATGTACTGTGGAGACCTCACGCCCCACGTGTTGAGCAATTCGGCGGTACGTCCACCCGGCCTCCCGCATGCCCACTATACGCCCTCGCTCAAAGTCCGTCAACTGCACATACGGTTCACGTCCACGCTGTCGCGGCATGCTACCAGTGTTAAAGACTGCGATGGAGCTCCGTATGCCACGGCAAACTGGCTGACACTGACGGCAGCGGTGCACAAATGCTGCGCAGCTAGCGCCATTCGACGGCCAACACCGCGGTTCCTGGTGTGTCCGCTGTGCCGTGCGTGTGATCATTGCTTGTACAGCCCTCTCGCAGTGTCCGGAGCAAGTATGGTGGGTCTGACACACCGGTGTCAATGTGTTCTTTTTTCCATTTCCAGGAGTGTATTTACACAGATGTTGTTTGTTTAAGTTTTGAGATATTCAGCATGGATATTAGTATGCACCATTTGTCAGAAAAGTGTGGTTTATTTAACTCAACATGTTTCTGGTTAAATTGTCTCATTATGAAGCAAGGGATACACAAATCAGTACTTCACATTGTTACACATACTAACAGACATCTAATGGATATGCCAGCACCGGTTCTCCCTCCAACGTTCCCTCAAATGCTTACGCTGCAGTCGACCCGGTAGACAGTTTATATTCGTCTAATTGTGTGCAATAGCTCCAAAAGTATTCGTACAGCCACAGCGCAAAGAATATAAGAAGCATAATCATAAAAATATAGCTAAAGAATGAACAATAACTCTTTTCTTACATCGATGAATATCTATATTTAGAAATAAAACGTTATTGGGCTTCATATGTTGCTTACTTTGCGAACAAATCCATGTGATTTAAAATCATTCCACACTTGATGTTAAACCAGTATTCATCTAGTAAAAAGATCCTAGGAATGGGGCCGCACTGAAACACACCCTTCTCCCTTTCCTTATGCAGTTCTGTTTCATCAATTGTAGTGGAGAGTTCGGCTGGATAGTTCGTCCTGCAGTTCTGTCCGAGATGAAAAAACGACAGTCAGTTAGAGAAGTCGAGAAAAATCCAAAACTAAGCGCTCTAAGACTTGCTACTGCTTCAAATGCACAGAGGAATCTCTGTTTCAGCACAGACTTCACGAAATGGGCTTTATGAAATTGGGTGTGTAGGCCGAATAGCCTGCAGAAAACCATATATCAGTAAAATCAACAGAAGGAATCAGGTTGCACATGCAAGAGAACATAAATCCGATGGTTATGATTTCTGGAAGAAGGATGTATATACTGACGAGACTTCATTTCAGCAGTTTAAGTGAAATGGGCGAGCAACAGTGTGGAGAAGAACGAATTGTGATCTTGAATAGAGGAATATAACGGCCACATTTAAACATGGTTCAGGCTCACTACTTGTCTGTGGGTGCATTAGTACAAATGCTGTGGGGGATTTGTGTTTTATTGATGGAATTGTGGACCACAAGGTTTACATAAACATTCCTAAAAGCATCTCTTTATAGAAGTCTGAATAATATGGGTCTTTCTGGGAACTATGTTTTCACACAAGATAATGATCTAGAACATACAGTTCTAGATGCAAGGCTGTGGTTGTCATGAAGCACTCTGGCACCACTGGAATCCCCAGGCATTAATCCAGTTAAAAATTTGTGGAACGTAGACGACAAAAATATGGAGAATAATCAGATATTCAACAGAAACGATCTAAAGAAAGCTCTACTAGAGAAATGGCGTAAAATTACAATTCGAACAACAGAATCTCTCGTGAAATTCGTGCTAAGGAAAATGCGAGAGGTTATAAGAGAAACGGTGGGTCTGCGCAGTACTAACTGTGGCATTCTACGTTCAAAGTGTCATTTTCAGTACTGCAGATAAATAATTATTTTCCATCCTAAATTGCCCATCTCTACTTTTGAATGTTTATCTATGTTTATGTAAATACCATGTAGTTATACTTAACGTGTAGGTCCAGTGTGGGCTGTAATTATCGTATGGCAGCAAAACATGGTAGATATGCTAATGAGTTAATGTGCAACCGGTTAACGATGGAAAAAAAGTACTTCTGATTGTGGTCGTCAGGTAAAAATATGGCGCTGTGCATTGTTTTTATGACAGTATGACATCCACGCTGTCATCTGACGAGCCGTAACGTGAGTGAACAGTATGGCACTCGAGAAGAGAGACAGTGCGCCGTTAGTGAAACACTTTTGTGTGAACAGCACCAATTACAGTGCTGAAGGAGTTATGGACCACAAGGTTTACACGAACATTGCTGTTGAAATGTCTGAGGAGAGGCCCGATTTCATTAATTAGTTTAAAGAAGATGAAAATGAAGTTCAAAATCACGGGTGAACTTGGTGTAGCACCTGGAAGGGAAAGGCAGCCTATCCCGGTTTAAGTTATTGACGAGGTTGTTGTTGCTGTAACTGACCATGCGGCACGTGCCCCGGGTAGCACTGATGCTCCTTCAGTGTCACGAGACTTGTCCATCCCGTCGTCAACAGTACGGAAATTTTTGCGGTCTATTTCACACTCGAACCTCTACGAGATCCATACGGTGCAGCAACTGAAACTTCATATTCTGTAGCAACGTCACGAATTTGCTGTTCGGGCTCTGGCACAGATCGAAGTTGACATGTGGCCGAGCAACATTCTGTGGAGTGACGAGGCACATTTTACACCACAAAGTGCAGTGAATACACAGAACTGTTGAATTTGAGGTACTGTTAATACGTGTGTTGGCACGAAGAGCCACTGCCGTATGTGACTGTGTAGCGTGGATTCATAAGCACCTTTATTCTCGGTCCGGTCTTCTCTGAAATTAATACACCCACAGGGCCTGTCAGCTGTACTATGACGTCTGCACGTTATCGAACCTCCTTGTATAGTATGTGATTCCTGCTTTGGAAGAGCTCAGCTGCGTGAAAAGCACTGTTTTCGTGCAAAATGGGGCAACACCTCATGTCGCTCAAAAATGGTTCAAATGGCTCTGAGCACTATGGGACTTAACATCTATGGTCATCAGTCCCCTAGAACTTAGAACTACTTAAACCTAACTAACCTAAGGACATCGCACAACATCCAGTCATCACGAGGCAGAGAAAATCCCTGACCCCGCCGGGAATCTAACCCGGGAACCCGGGCGTGGGAAGCGAGAACGCTACCGCACGACCACGAGATGCGTCATGCCGCTCGCCCACTGAAAGATCTGCTTAATGTAACCTTCAAAAATGGGTCAAGTGGCTCTGAGCAGTATGGGACTTAACATCTGAGATCATCAGTCCCCTAGACTTAGAACTACTTAAACCTAAGGACATCACACACATCCATGCCCGAGGCAGGATTCGAACCTGCAACAGTAGCGGTCGCGCGGTTCCAGACTGAAGCGCCTAGAACTGCTCGGCCAAAGCGGCCGGTAAGGTAACCTTCGACGAACGTGTTGTCTCCAGAGGTTTTCCTGATGCATGGCCTGCATGATCACCTGATCTGAATCTATGCGACTTATGGCTTCGGGAATAGCTAAAAGAACGCGTTTACATTGGACCAGTCAGTCTCTATCTGAGCTAAAGGCAAGTATGCAGCAACATGTTCCTCAGATTCCACTGGAACTGCTGCGAGCAACTGTTGATCACGTCTTTTACAGATGCAGCATCTCGTCGACGACTCAATTGCTCATACTGAACAAATGGTGTAAGCGCCGGTTTATAATAAAATTAACATTACGTTTTTCACACTTATTGGAACGTTTCTGTCCACATCCCATTCTTAATCTGGTACGTATGGAAACATTTCTGCGTGTCTTTCCTGCATTCACAATGCTAGAAGCGCTAGATTTGCACCTGGTGGCAAAATTGCGTAAATTGGTTCCGTATTAATTCTTAGAACATCTCTCAAATTTCACTGCCATAGATAATTACTGACTACACAGGATCTTCGTAAGTAGCTGCACTTTAATTACGAGGGCTTTTCCGGAAGTAAAGTTCAATTGGGCGCGCAGTGGATACCACACCGAAAATCCGATGAAGCTTTGCACAGATGTGTTGGGAATTGTTTCTAGTATGCCCGCCGATCGCATCTAGTCGCTCATTTCAGTTCTGAGCGCACAGTGAGCACTTAAAGATGCCTAGACAAATCGTCTCACGCCAAGTATGAAGGCCTGGTGAGAGTTTTCGCCTGATGTCATCCAGCCTACGTAACATTACTTTCATGTGTTTCCTCCTTCATTACAATTATTCTGGGCCGCACTCTACAGGGGCAATGAAGATGCTGCTGCAGCGTTTTCAGTGATAAGTATTAGTTAAAAACAGTCTTGGTTGCAATTTTTTTTTCTCTGTGGCGCATTATGCTTACTACCTGAGCCCCCATCTTACTGTTACTCGCTCCTGTGAACGGGAACGCGTTATGCAGGTCTTGGTGCCTCTCGCGTCCATCTACAAAAAAAGATAACCTGAAGATGCCTAAATAAGGCGAAACGCGTCGTTGAAAAATAAAAAAAAAACTAAAATTGCAACCAAGACTGTTCTTAACCAATACTGTTAAGCACTGGTTAGCTGTTATGCCACATACGGATTGGAAGAATTTCAGTGAGAAGTGCTTGATCGCCCACAGCAAAGCCCGCAGTTGTCTCCCCTGTTGAGTTTCATTTCTGCCCACATGAACCGCTGGCTATGAAGACAAAACTTCGGCGCGGACAACGAGCTGTAGACCAGCATAGAGAATTGGTGAAAGGCAGAAGTGGTAACGGGTATTAGAAAGTTAGTACAACGGTATGACAAATGCCTAAGTCTGAGCAACGACTTTCCATTTCATGACCGATCGGACCTTACATTCCAAATGGGTCTCGTATAACTACCCAGTAGAAATCCGTGTTCCTTTATTGCATTGTTCTTTTTACTGATTAATAAGGAAGTCCATGTCTCTGCTTACTTCATTCTGCCAATCTTCCACTACCTATACACCCTTAAATATAAACTCATGTTGTTAGATAAATACCGGGTGATCAAGAAATCAGTGTAAATGTGAAAACTTAATAAACCACGGAATAATGTAGATAGAGAGGTAAAAATTGACACACATGCTTGGAATGACATGGGGTTTTATTAGAACAAAAAAAACAAAGTTCACAAAATGTCCGACAGATGGCGCTGGACAGCAAAACGTCCGTGACTGCGCATGACAATCGTGTATAAAAGGAGCTGTTAATGAGAGAGAGAATCAGATGTGCCAGCAGTCGCAGCATGTTGACGTTACCTGAAAAAGCGCTTTTAGTGAAGCTGTATTATCAGAATGGAGAATGTGCTAGTTCAGCGTTACGATCCTATCGCCATAAGAAGGGGATTCGAACGGGTAAAGGTCCGTTGACAAATGCAGCTGTGGCGAGAATGATTTCGAACCCCGTAGTGGCCGACCGAGCACAAGGCGTAATGCTGCTGAGACAGTTCAGGAAGAAATGGAGACTGTGTCGGGTTCGTCTATGCACGGGGAAGTCAGCGCTCGTGCAGTCGCACGTCGCACCGGCATTCCATGCGCTACTGCAGGGGTCTCCAAACTACGGCCCGCGAGGGCCGGCAAACCGGCCCACGTTAGCTTGCTGGACATACCCGGTATCCGGTCCGCCAAATGTTTGAGGTGGTACCTATACTGCCAATACACCGCGACATTGTCGGAGCTCTATCTTTACAAAGCGGAAGGTCATGGTTAAACTTGTGGCTATCCACAATAAACAGACAGACCATTCTCCATGCAATAGTGAAAAAAAAGAACGGTTAACTGACTAGTTTGGCGAAAACATTTTAGGTAAAAAAATTCTTTGCATTTTATTCTACTCAAGAGTCTGGTGCAAGTCTTTCAAATGGACGCCACTTCGGCGACTAGCCTTAGTAATCAATCATTATGGAAGATGCTTCTTAAGCGAGGTTTCACTTTCTTTTGAATACGTTGTAAAATACCTACAGAATGTGCAGTGACATACTTTTTTGTCGGTGAAATTCGCCAGAATAAAATACGCCAGAATTTCGGTCAGGTACGTCCACCAATCAAAATTATGTAATTAAATAAGAATCGTAGTTCGTTTTAGTGCTAGCTATTCACATAACCTTAGATTTTTGCGATTTCATCTTTCCTTTAGCCTTACATTACGGTGATAAT
Source organism: Schistocerca piceifrons (assembly GCF_021461385.2). Lineage (NCBI taxonomy): Eukaryota > Metazoa > Arthropoda > Insecta > Orthoptera > Acrididae > Schistocerca > Schistocerca piceifrons. Next base: position 345,441,387 of record NC_060139.1, read on the forward strand.
GGAGTGCTAGGGTGCTTTAATCCCACTAGGTAGATCTTGGCCCTTATGACTTCGTGGAGTGGTCAATGTGGCCCGCGGAAAAAACAGTTTGGAGACCCCTGCACTAATGTTTGGTTGGCACTTAGGCGTACCCTCCGATGCTATCCGTACAAAATCCATCGGCATTATGAACTATTACCTGGCGATTTAGTGAAGCGGAGGGCATTTGCGGTGTGGGCGTTTCAAAAGATGGCGGAAGATGACGATTGGTTGAGTAAAGTGTTGTGGACCGACGAAGCTCATTTCACGCTCCGAGGGTCTGTCAACGCCCACAACTGCAGAATTTCGGCTACCGAAAATCCTAGAACTGTCGTGGAAACTCCATTGCACGACGAGACAGTCACGGTATGGGTTGGATTTACCACATCTACCGTTATCGGGCCTTTTTTCTTCGAGGAAATGCCTGATTCTGTTTTTGTAACTGCTACCGTGACGGGTGAGAGGTACGCCGATATGTTACAGAATCGCATCATCTCCAGCCTGGCTGATATACATTCTTCTGGAACGTACGATGTTTATGCAGGATGGCGCTCCACCCCATATTGCTAGACGCGTGAAAGATCTCTTACGCGCGTCGTCTGGTGATGATCGTGTACTCAGCCGCCACTTTCGTCATGCTTGGCTTCCCAGGTCCCCAGACCTCAATTCGTGCGATTATTGGCTTTGGGGTTACCTGGGGTCGCAAGTGTATCGTGATCGACCGACATCTCCAGGGATGCTGAAAGACAACATCCGACGCCAATGCCTCACCATAACTCCGGACATGCTTTACAGTGCTGTTCACAACATTACTACTCGACTACAGCTATTGTTGAGGAATGAAGGTGGACATATTGAGCATTTCCTGTAAAGAACATCATCTTTGCTTTGTCTTACTTTGTTATGCTAATTATTGCTATTCTGATCAGATGAAGCGCCATCTGTCGGACATTTTTTGAACTTTTGTATTTTTTTGGTTCTAGTAAAACCTTATGTCATTCCAAGGATGTGTGTCAATATGTACCTCTCCATCTTCATTATTCCGTGATTTATTCAGTTTACAAATTTATACTGACTTTTTGATCACCCGGTACTTTTTGGAGAATGTGTAGGGATCATTCTCCTGCGCATCCAAGGTGTTTGTGTGGTACAGGTGAAGGGGATGCTGTCGCTGCTGATAAGGGAGACGCTGCTTCAGGAGCGAGACGTACGCACCGTGGCCGGAGAGCTGTTCCGCAACGAGAGGCTTGCGGTGGCCGCCGTGAGGCGCATGCTGGGCATGACGCACAAGCAGCTGCCGCAGAGGAAGCGCTTCTCCGTGAGTCAAACTTGCCGCTCTGCCCGTCTCTGACATTTTAACTTTTTACTGTACTTATGGCAAGTGCAACACTATTAAGCACCTGTCCGATATTTATCAGATTTTGCGGGGCATTCATCGGATAATGGGTACTAAATGATTAAACATCCACTCCCTTTATAACTGTTGTCCTTTATCAATATGACTATGACAAGTTACCCTACATGCACGAATGCATTCATGCATTCTTACTGACACACAGCAAAACAGCCTCACAAGGGAACCTCCCCATCGCACCCCCCCTCAGATTTAGTTATAAGTTGGCACAGCGGATAGGCCTTGAAAAACTGAACACAGATCAATCGAGAAAACAGGAAGAAGTTGTGTGGAACGATGAAAAAAATAAGCAAAATATACAAACTGAGTAGTCCATGTGCAAGATAGGTAACATCAAGGAGAGTGTGAGATGAGGAGCGCCGTGGTCCCGTGGTTAGTGTGAGCAGCTGCGGAGCGAGAGGTCCTTGGTTCTTCCCTAGAGTAAAAAGTTTACTTTCTTTATTTTCGCAAAGTTATGATCTATCCGTTCGTTCATTGACGTCTCTGTTCACTGTAATAAGTTTAGTGTCTGTGTTTTGCGACCGCACCGCAAAACCGTGCGATTAGTAGACGAAAGGACGTGCCTCTCCAATGGGAACCGAAAACATTTGATCGCAAGGTCATAGGTCGACCGATTCCTCCACAGGAAAGCACCTCTGATATTTTCTATACGACACTGGTGACGGCATGTGCGTCACATGACAGGAATATGTTGTCGACCCACCTAACTTGTACACTTAGCGAATGGTAAAAAGATTCTTCTACCTTGCCTGATTTAGGTTTTCATGTGAATGTGGTAATCACTCCCAAAAAAGTGATGAAAACATAAGGGCTTGTCACATAAACTGAAAATAAAGAAAGTAAACTTTTCACTCGAGGGAAGACTTGAACCAAGGACCTCTCGTTCCCCAGCTGCGCACGCTAACCACGTGAACACGGCGCTCCTCAGCTGACACTATCCTTGATGTTGCTTATGTTGCCCATGGACTACTCAGTCCGTATATTTTGCTTATTTTTTTCATAGTTCCACACAACTTCTTCCTGTTTTCTCGATTGATCTGTCTTCAGTTTTTCAAGGCCTGTCCACTGTGCCAACTTATAACTAAATCTGACGGGAGTGCGATGGGGAGATTCCCTTGTCAGAATGTCATCTTGAGGAATTTCTTGCCGTGTGTGAAAGGTGTTATGTTAGTTCACGAAGACTGCTGGCTAGAGGCTGATACGAAACGATATATCTTGCTCATAAAATACCAAAGGTGCTCTGCAGGCAATAAATCTGGGGACTGGACAGGCCAGTCAAGCATCTATACATTCCTCAAAGCGTTTCTGATTGAAGCTGGAGTGGGGGATTTTACATTATCTCCCTTTAATATGCCACTTGGCGCCCTTGTCGTGAAGGGCATAACCATTGGCTTTACCATTCTTGCCACGTACTGGAGAGCATTCACACTCCTTTCAACAGATCGCAAATTTGTCTCACAGTCATGTCCATTAGTTCCCAGGAGCTGGACTAAATCACTGCTTCCTGTGGCCTACCACCAGACACGTTGGTGCAGATCTGATCACCACAAAGAGAATAGACTGCGCACGACAGAATGCCACTTAATGTTCCAATTGACTCTGGCTCTACACCTCTGTTGTCTGTGGTATAGTGCTAGGGGTAAATACACAATGCTCATTCAAGTTCTGAACTTAGCTTCCAGCAGTTTGCTCCCGACAGTTGGTGGTGACAACCTGTAACCTCTGCTCGTAGTTTATCTGTTTTCATGGGTCTAAGGATCTGAGTCAGTCAGACAATCCTATGATCTTATTGTGGCGTAATCCTAAATCCTACAATACAGTTTCCTCGTGGTGTAGCCTTTCTGGAAAGACTAGTGCCTACTCATCTTGCCACACTGCTGTTTGTGATGCTCCTATGTCCCTTATGACAATGATCTACATCTACATCTACATCCATACTCCGCAAGCCACCTGACGGTGTGTGGCGGAGGGTACCTTGAGTACCTCTATCGGTTCTCCCTTCTATTCCAGTCTCGTTCGTGGAAAGAAGGATTGTCGGTATGCTTCTGTGTGGGCTCTAATCTCTCTGATTTTATCCTCATGGTCTCTTCGCGAGATATACGTAGGAGGGAGCAATATACTGCTTGACTCTTCGGTGAAGGTATGTTCTCGAAATTTCAACAAAAGCCCGTACCGAGCTACTGAGCGTCTCTCCTGCAGAGTCTTCCACTGGAGTTTATCTATCATCTCCGTAACGCTTTCGCGTTTACTAAATGATCCTGTAACGAAGCGCGCTGCTCTCCGTTGGATCTTCTCTGTCAACCCTATCTGGTACGGATCCCACACTGCTGAGCAATCTTCAAGCAGTGGGCGAACAAGCGTACTGTAACCTACTTCCTTTGTTTTCGGATTGCATTTCCTTAGGATTCTCCCAATGAATCTCAGTCTGGCATCTGCTTTACCAACGATTAACTTTATATGATCATTCCATTTTAAATCACTCCTAATGCCTACTCCCAGATAATTTATGGAATTAACTGCTTCCAGTTGCTGACCTGCTATTTTGTAGCTAAATGATAGGGGATCTATCTTTCTATGTATTCGGAGCACATTACACTTGTCTACATTGAGATTCAATTGCCATTCCCTGCACCATGCGTCAATTCGCTGCAGATCCTCCTGCATTTCAGTACAATTTTCCATTGTTACAACCTCTCGATATACCACAGCATCTTCCGCAAAAAGCCTCGGTGAACTTCCGATGTCATCCACAAGGTCATTTATGTATATTGTGAATAGCAACGGTCCTACGACACTCCCCTGCGGCACAATGATACAACCTTACTCAAAGTCAACAAGATGCAAAACCTATATCCTTTAATTTGAAGACACATTCGCATGAATCCCACTTGTAGTCACAACTGAGAGCGAAAAGAACAGCCATCATAGAAGAACTGATACAAATCATAAAAGTAATCACCAAGACAAGATACTTTTAGTTTAACAGTTCACTTATTTACAAAAGGAAGGCCTCCCAGTGGGACCCAAGTATCATACACACTTCAAATATCCTAACGATTCACACTGAAATTAGAATTTTTGCCAAATAATAGAAACAAAAAATATACAGCATTTTACTGACACAGCTGCATAGATGAAGTAGATTAGCCAGAAGAACATATAAACAGTTTGCACAGGCACATAAATAGCATCCACTACAGTGATCAGTTCACTATGGAAGTAGAAAGAGAAGAAACAATATACTACCTCTACCTCAGAATCACAAAGTCTAACAACAGACACCGTTTCAATATTTCAGAAAGGAAACAACTACAGACATATTAACATACAAGAAATCAAGCCACCCATATTCTAAAACAAAAACTAAATAAAAAAAATTAATGTTGGCAGCTCATGGTCTTGTGTTTAGTATTGGTAGGTTCAATTTCCAGATGGTTGGAGATGTTTTTCACTCAGGACTGGCTGTATATGTTGTTCTCTTCATCATTTCATAATGTGCAAGTCCCGAAGTGGTGTCGAATAACTACAACTTACACCACTCAGCGAAACTCCACAGGATGGCACTCAGCCAAAACTGCCCTACTCACCTTATTTTTTCAAAAAATGGCAACCACCAGACATATGCTAGACAGACTGCGCACAACACCTCTAAGCAAAAAGAACTATCATCACAAACTAAACATGATCATCAAAATAGCACAAAGCAATGCATACAGCAGCAAGACTATACTGTTGCTCAGTGGAATAATTTTATACTGTAGGCTTAAAATCTTTATGAAATTCTGCCAGGCATGCTCGTAACGGAGTAGGTTAGCACTGGGCTGATGTGCCAATAAGCGTATAAACAAGGTGTACCGCCAATGCAACAGACCACAGAAGGGAGCAGGCAACAACGTAAGTACTGCAGTGTTACCTAACAAGCTACTGTAATACCGTGTAACTTCACAGCCCAGTCGCCACTACAAAATCAAACATAGACAAAAGAGAAGCCTGCTCAGCGACCCACAATAATTACTGAATTAGCACAGCGAGGCAAGGATCGCTGACAGGTCTGATAAATGAGGACAAATTCGCTTTTACACCCAGTCACAACATTACAGGCGCAGGCTCAGCCTTTCAGGAACCCTCAAGCTTTCAGAGCTCAAGAACTTATTCTGTCATGCTGCCAGTATGCCTGTGTCGCTAGAACAAGAGGGAATGAGTTGAGTTTCAGTGAAACCACAGTACTTGGATCAGTGATGGCCAGTCCACTACCTGCTTCCTGGCTTCAACGCTGACAGTGTGAGGTGGTTAGCCTGATGGATACAACAGCTGTGCTCTGCCACTGCTGTCTACTGGGTTATGACAGATTGGAAGCCTGGTGTGCTGCCAGCCCTCCTCCACAAATGGGTCAGCACAAATGACCTGCCACCTGCCATTTTTGCATTCTTTGCATTTACCAGGCAAGGTGTGTCCTTGCAACTTGTGAGTGTCTGCTTCAGTTTTGACCGATCCATGGTGGATGTCAAGGACCTCACCTTCACAACAACTGGCTTCCTGAACCACAGATGGCAATATTCACCTGAAAGAAGGATGGACTGAGTTTGATAGCGTTAAGTTGGTTAGCCCCACTGGGCCATCGGAGAGCACCTGGGTGGGAAGCACCTTCCTCACCCCACAGCCACAGCAAGCATAGCACAAGGTCATGGCACTGACCTGTGGTGGCAACATCACAACTGCCTGGCGGGGCATCAGCACTTCTTTGTGGCACATGCCTGCCACCTGGCCACTCACTGCAGCACTGAAGACGCCTATATCTTGGTACACTCTGCACTACAAGTAAATGTTGTTACAGATACTGTAGTATCACTGACACCTCCAGCCATGCGCTGGACACTCACCCTCACTCTATGCTTGAACTCCTAACTGCAATGTGATCCCAGCATGTGGATCAGAATGGTACATGGATTACACACTACCATTAAATGCAAATAGAAACAGAAGACAGTGCGGTTAAAAACAATCCAGATATACCAAATCGTAACACTACCACACAATGCATACTCACACCAGAAAACTCATACCTCGACACACACACAAAATGGCACATTGTAACATAACACAACCAACTAATACACATGGTTAGTAACCTCTTCAAAAACCAAATTGGTATATTCTTCAAGATAAATATACAATACAAAAGTAATTAAATAATGAGATGGAATATAAAGATAAATACAACAATTCAGAGATATATGAATTAACATGTAACAACTGCAACTCTATATATATATTCAGACAACTACAAGAAACGTTGAAGAAAAGAACTTATAATGGCACTAAAGTGTGAATGCACAACCTCCACATGTATGGAATATCTAATAAAAGAAAATCACCAACACACTTTGATAAAAAAAAAACAGATATTGCATCCTTTTGCTGTAGCAATTAAAGAAAGGGAATGTCAATCTACAGGAAGGATATTTCACACAGAAGGCTGTATATAAAAGAAAATATGTGCTAAATTCCAGAAAAAGCAAGAGCAAGCGGACAGAATTCTCAATAATTATTCATAATTTACCATAAACACACAAACAACCCCCGCCCTCCCCCGCACCCCCTCCCCCCCCCCTCCACACACACATGGACACACTGCGCCCATCACCCATCCTTCACCAAGCAAAAGAAACTAGTGGTAGCAGGCACTTTCGACAAAGCACAAGGGAGTGCAGCACCACCATGATAATCACTACCAGGTGCCAGCAAGTTGGCTCCGCAAGGTGTGGGACGAGAGGTTTTCAAAGGCAGAGAGCCTGCGAAGAAATGATTACAGGTTAGCTTTAAAAAATGCTTTCCTACCTGTCAGACATTTTATGTTATTGGGTAAATGATCAAAGATTTTTGTCGCTGCATGTTGAACTCCCCTCTTCCTGAGCCACTGGCAACTTTAATAATGGGAAATAACGGTTATCTCCCCAGATAGTATTGCAGGTACATACCTCTGTTCTTCTTAAATTGTGATGGATTATGTATGACGAATTTGATTGGTGAATAGATGTATTGTCATTGAGCAATTAATGATTAGCTCTTTGCAGAGGTATGTATACGATATCCATTGGTGACCACCACGTATTATTCTTTCTGCTCGCATTTGTGCGATAAGTACTTTCCTTCTGTATGGTGAGTAGCCGCAAAATATTATTCTGTAAGACATTATTACATGGATATAAGCAAAATATGACAGGAGGTTAATTTGTCTGTTTCCAAGATTAGCAATTATACAAAGAGCAAAAGTAGCTAAACTTAATTGTTCGAGAAGTGTAATAATAGGCTTATTCCAGTTAAGTTTTCATCGGTATGTAGAACAAAAAATTTGCACTACACTAACTTATTTACTGTCTGCTCATGTGCTACATCAATTTTGGGTGTTACTTTTTGTTGAACAGAAATGAATATAGTATATTTTTTCGAAATTTGGTGATAGTCCACTTTCTGATAAACACTTAATAATTCTTTTGAAAAACACCTTTTACAGTGTCTTCTATTGCTTTCTCTCTAGTAGCGTTTATAGTATCATCTGCAAAAAGTACAAATTTTACTTGTTGAGCATTAAGTGGAAGGTCATCCACATACATAAGGAATAAGAGTGGACCCAAAATTCCTGTGGGACTCTCTTTGTGATTTCTCCACAGATACTAAAATTTTATACACTTCCAATATTGTTTAAAATATTCAGCACAATGTTTTGAATTCTGCTTGTTAAGTACGATTCGAACCAACTGTGTGTAAAGCCCTCAGTTCTGTAAAAACTGAGTTTTTTTCCAAGAGCGTAACATGATTTACACAATCAAACACCTTGGAAGGATCACAAAAACTGGCAATATTTTATATTTTAAGGCTTGTACTACTTGATGAGTGAATGTATAAACAGCATTCTCATTTGAGCAACCCTTCTGGAACACAAACTGATACACTAGTAAGCTATTTCTACTTAAGTGCAAGACTACTCTCGAGTACATTAACTGTTTGAATATTTTGGAGCTGGAACGATAATCAGTAATTAAAACTTACGGGCTAAGAGGCCGTGGTCCAATAATAGAAATACTTCTCCCTGACGTTTCGTTGCCAGCTGCGGGCAACATCATTACTGAAGACGCCGGCCGTGAAAGCCTACGCGCTATGATTGGAACGATAATGTTTGTCTTTTTTTTATGTTTCTTATGAAAAGGTTTAACAATTTCATATTTTAACCTCTCTGGAAAAATTCTCTGTGCCAAGGATAAGTTACACACATCACTAGGGACAATAGTTATTAAGCTGAAAATTTTTTTCGGAATTCTGTATGAAATTCCATGAACTCCTCATTAAGTTTTCTTTTTAGAATTCTGTTAATTTCAGTGAAGGATGTTGGTGCTACTCCTAGTTATTTAGGAAGTTTTGTGGAATTACATTTTTAGTATATTCTCTTGCTTCTTCAATTGAATCATTTAATCTTATTTTTGCTGCTGTATTTTGAAAGTGATTCTTGAACGTAGAATTAATTAGTGAATTATCAGCCACGACATTGTCATTTAGTTTAATTGTTATGGTATCTTATAATGTGACTGGTTGTCCTGCCTCCTATTTGACAATATCCCATATAGTTTTAATATCCCATATAGTTTAATCCCATATAGTTTTATCACGTTGAAGAAGGTGTAAGTAGATGAATGACGAACACTAACTTCACGTAACGAAGGTTTATTCAGCAGTTGCACATACAAGAGCGCGGAGCGAACTGCCTCTGGCCTGAACACATACAGTATATATACAGCTACAGAACATTCCATTATAATGATTCTTGCCATTTGTGGATACTTCTAGAATGTACTCGAATCGAATATAGAAATTAAAATTTCACAGTTCAGGTCAGTCGTGAACTCACGACCCTCCACGCAACAGTCTAGTATCATAACCACTACATACTGCAACTATGCCACTCAGCTTCTTCTGCGACATTGCTCCCTCCTTAAGAGAACAGTGTCTCGGTGTTGCGTCCTCCTAGTCCGGGAACGAGTCATCGGTCCTGCATACTCCGACTCCCGATGACTGATGTTCAGCCTGGTGGTGATCTTCTTAGGACTTCCCTTGCCGCTACGTTCTTCGACACCTTTCCACTTGTTGCCTGTCGCTGGAGCTTCGAATTTACCCTGGGTTGCAGGACCCTTATAGGGCTTCATTCGAAGGACGTGGAACGTATCTCTGATCTTTCTTCGTCTTGTGTCGGGGTCGAAATCTTCAACTTCATAAATAACATCAGGCAACTGTCTTACAACCTTATAAGGTCCAAAGTAGCGCCTGAGGAGCTTCTCAGAGAGACCAACCTTCCGAACAGGAGTGAAGATCCAGACGAGGTCACCAGGCTGGTAGACAACAGGGTGGTGGCACGCTTCATACCTCTGGCGATCGTTTTCTTGAGCCTGCAGGGTGCCGAGTCGAACTAACTGCCGAGCTTCCTCAGTGCTGGTTAAGACCTGGCCGATGTAGTCC